>NW_007726775.1:524389-571495 GCF_000696425.1 Galeopterus variegatus
AAAAAAAAAAAAAAAAAAAAAAAAAAAAAAAAAAAAAAAGAATGACTGATATACAGTATTTAAACAGACACTTTACAAAAGATATGCGAAAGTCAAAAAAAAATGAAAGGATGCTCAACACCATTAGTCAACAGGAAAATGCAAATTAAAACCACAATGAGATACTGCTACACGCCTTTATGAAGACTAAAATTTAACACTGTCAGTGCCAAGTATTGTTAAAGACACAGAACTGGAACTCTCACATATTGCTGTTCTGAATGTAAAATGGTATAATCGCTTTGGAAGAGTTTCACAGTTTCTTTTAAAAAGGTTAAACATAAAGTTACCATAGTCAACAATTTCACTCCTTGATATTTACCCAGGAGAAATGAAAACATGTATCTACACAAAAGCTTATGTGAAGCAGGTTCACTGTGCACTGGTTACCAACTTGTCTGAGTCCGGTGAGAGAGAACATCCGTGCACACTACATATAGGCAGCAAGGCTGAACAGAAGCCTGGAATTCATCAGGAGCTGGTCTCTCAAGGCTCAGGAAAGCTGCCCAGGGTGGATGAAATCTTGTCTGTATATACCCCACTTCACAGCAGCTGAGGGACCCCAGAAAGCAGCCTGTCCTGGGTTTTATACTCTGGAGGGACACATGACACACTGGGCTAAAGTGTTGAAGGACTTTCTGTTTCTAGGGGGTACTGGAACAGAGCCAGGCTGATCTGGCCAGTCTGTTATCATAGGATCCTGCATTCCCAGCACATTCTACAGTTATTCTTGAGAACCAAGCAAGAAGGGGAAGAATTGGGTCAGTCTAAGGCTACCTGGAGAACTATCCTGCAATCCACCCCCTAACCTAAACAGCCCCCTTAACAAAGCAGGTCCATTTCACATGCCCACTGATCTTCCCAGATGTGGAGGCAGATGTCTGTCTTATGAGATCAATGTAACACCTTCACTGACACAATCTCAGTGCAACATTAAGCCATAACCAGAATTCACTTTACTAGACCCATAAGGACTACTACCACAAGCAGAATGGTCAGGTCTTCCTGGACAAGCAGCCTAGCCCAGAATCCCAGCAATCCAGGTACAAATTTGCTGAAGAAGTCAAAGACAGATCCTTCAGGTGGGCCTGGGGTCTGCAGCCAGTGGTCCTGCTTTCAGATCTCTACTTATGTTTCAACAATGCTGTGCATGAGATGTTTATCCAGGTACCACAGGCAGTGTTGGCAATCAAACACCCTCCTCCCAGTTGGGTAAAATAAAGTCTAGAGCAATTCCTCTATGTAAAACAACCTTCCTGAGGGAGTTGAGGGGTGGCTGCTGGGCTGCCAAGGCACTGGCAGTGGAGGAAGCAGTATCTGCCATGGTCAGGGACAGGTTTCTTACCATTTTTTTTCATGAGCACTGATCCTATGTATGGTACCAAAGATGTCATAAAGGACGTAAACCCACTGTAGTCTGTGACAGAATGAGGTCTGGGATGGCAGATCCAGCACTTAATCAGGTTGCCCTTGGTAGCCACAGCTTGGGAGAGCCTAATGAAGGCATTATGTTTCCAGGCCTCTGCTGTCACATCTTTCTGGGAAAAGCAGATTGACAGGTTAGTGTCCCACCCCTCACCCTTCCCAGGATCTTAGGTGTTCCCAACTTACCAGAAAAGGGTTGGACTGAGTTGGTGTAGCAACTAGTCTGTCTGTCCTGAGGCTACTACCTCTGGGGGCACCTATTGCCCTTGTTGCTTGACCCAGAGCTTTTGGTCTCTATCGCCTATCTAGGAAGGGAAGGTCATCCCAAACAAACGTGACATGTCCGATAATGTCCCCCACCTAACTGGAAAGATCAGATGTCCCTGGTGCTACTAGATGGACCCTAGAACCCTGGTACTCCTTGGTCCTGTCTCCCCCCCCCCTTTGGATCTCATAAAAGAGAGGCACCTGGGGGAAGCATCACCTCAGATTAGGCCATAGTGCCCTGTCTAGGATACTATGGCAGTGTGAACTGCAGACCATCCCCAGGATGTGCATTCCAGAGGGGAAAAGAAAAATGATGGTTGAGAACACTAAGATTGGAACTTTGCAGGCACAGCCTAATCAGGTGGTTGCCTAGACCACCTCCATCCCAAGCTCAGTGTTTCTCAACATGTGCTGTGGTACTGTGTTTCCCTTGAGTTGGAGTGAAGCATTTAGTGTCCATACTGCCCTAGTCAGATGGGGGTATCACCCCACTAGCCCCACTAGCAGGCCATTTTGATGTCCTTTCGTCAGTTGCTGTGTGAGTTGGCTGTTCCAAAGTTCAATGGCTCCACTGGCCTGAGGATGACAGGGTGCATGGCAAGTCCATTGTATTCCAAGCAACATAACATTGTCATGTTGCTTCGGCAGTGAAGAATGTTCCTTGGTCAGAGTGAAGTCCCATGGGGTATCTAAAAACATAAGTTCTTCTCAAGGGTGGCTATGATTGTCCCAGCATCCATACGAGTGACACACAGTAGTTCCCCCTTATCTGCGGAGATTCATTCCAAGACCCCCAGTGGATGCCTGAAACCACAGATAGTACCAAACCCTGCATATACTGTTTTTACCTACACATACATGCCTATGATAAAGTTTAACTTATAAATTAGGCACAGTAAGAGATTAACAATAATTTAAAATAGAACAATTATAAAAATATACTGTAATAAAAGGTATGTAAATGTGGTTCTCCCCCCTTGAAATAACTTAATATTTTCAGTTTGTGGTTGATCGAAGGCAACTGAAACTGCAGAAAGCAAAACCGTGTATAAGGGGGAATTACTGTATATTTGTCCTTTCCAACAGCAACCTGCTGCCATAGTCCTTGTTCCCACACAGGGTATCTTTTTAACAGTTCAGTCACTCGGTTTCCATTCCCTTGACCAGATGGCTAGGCTGTTGGCAATGGTGCATGAATCAGTAAAACTGTAGCAAGATATGGTAGGAGGCAGGGATGGATATGCCCCACTGTTATGGCGCTAATTCTTAGCTGTGAGGGGCATACCACCTCGAGTAGCAATGATGTTCTGTGCCACAAGTAGCCAAAATGTCAATGCCTACAGTGCACTCAGTGCTGGGAACCATGGTCACTGGCACACAAAATGGACAAAAGGGTCCCCCCCACACACAAGCAGAGAAGCACCATGGGTCACCAAGTTCACCCCAAACCTGATGTCATCAGTTTATATTTTTTTCCTGGAACCCGGTAATATTGTCGTGTTGGCTGCAGTATCGAAGAACCCCAGAAAAGTCTGAATTCCCCTCTTTTCCCATTTTATCTTGACAGGAGCATAGGGCCATTGGCCTCCAGTGGGGCCCCATTCCTAACTACACCATTAAGCCCAAGCCCAAGCCAGAGCCATTTGGGTCTGCAATGTCCTTTTATCAAGCACACACATCAACCAGGCTGATAAGATTTCACTGGCCTTTTCCATATCTGTCCCTCTTCTCTGTGATGAGTCTCCCTTTATGTGAAGGCCCATATTGCATGTGTTGACTCCCTCTCAGATGTCTCAGGGACCATCTGGATACATCTGTCCTTTTCAGGTGCCTCAGGGTCCATCTGTAACCATTTCCCAAGAACTACAGCCCCAGGAATGAGCAATCATATAAGTGCCCAACATGATCCCATTTCTACCCTACTTTCTCTCTGCCTCAATTCACACAGCAAGCGAGCTCACATCCACAGGTGTGTGTGTGTGTGACCTATGTCCCACTTATCTCCCTTTCTTCCCCACAAATCACCCAGCTGCAAGTCCAGTCCCTACATCCCCAAGCTGACATCTCCGCCCTGGGCCTGGTACTGAGGGGTATCACCCCTCCTCTTTAGCAGGAAGCCATGGTTTTGTCAGACTGGACCCTGCTTGCCACACCAATTTTGTGAAGCAGGATCATTGTGCACTGGTTACCAACATGTCTGAGATAGAACAGCCACCACACACATGAAACAGGTTTATTACTTACAGATAGGCAGTGAGGCACAACAAAAGCCTGGAATTCATTGCAAACTAGTCTCCCAAGGCTCAGGAAAGCTGCCCAAGGTGGATGGAATCTTGTCTGCACGTGCCCCACTTGCACAGCAGCTGAGGGACTCCAGAAAGCAGACCACCCTGGGTTTTTACCCTGTGATTTTACACATGACACACTGGGCTGAAGTGTTGAGGGAAATCCTGTTTCGGGGGGTGGGGGGAGGACTGGAACAGAGCCAGGCTGTTCTGGCCAGTCCGTCTTTATCACATGATGCTGCACTCCCAGCACATTCCGCAGTTATTCTTGAGAGCCATAAGCGAGAAAGGGTGCAGAACTGGCCTGCAGCATATATATGAATGTTCATATCAACTTTAATCATAATAGCCAAAACCTGGGAATAACTAATGCCCCCAAACACATCAATGGGTAAACAAATTGTGGCAAACTCACACAATGAACTACTGCTCAGCGATTAAAAAGGAATGAACTACAGATACTTCCAACAATACTTGCAACTTGGATGAGCCTAATGAAGGCATTCAGCAAAAAAGTCAGAAACTAAAACTACATTATGATATAGATTCCATTTCTACAAAATTCTAGGAATTTATTCTAGAGTGACTAAAAGCAAATCAATGGTTGCTCAGGATGGGGGAGTGGGTGACACTGACCGGAAAGGACCCCGAAAGAACCTTCGGGGTAAAGCCAATGTTCTATATCTTGAAGGGATTAATTAGAAGGGAGTATGAACTTGACAAAATTAATCAATTATGCCCTTTAGAAGAGTACATTTTAGACTATAAAATATGCCTCAATGAAGTTCACTTAAAAAGACATTTTAAAAAGTTGTCTCAATTTAGAACAGCTTGTTTGTAACCACCAAAAACTGGAAACAACTCAGATGTCAGATGTTCATCAAGTGAGTGGATAAACAAATTTCAACGATTGCTATATATAGTAACATGGATGAATCTTAAAATAATTGTGCTGAATGAAAGAAACCAAACACAAGAAGGGTACATACTGTATGATTCTATTTATAAAAAATTAATCTATAGTGACAAAAAGCATATCATAGTGGTTGCTTGGATAGGGGGCCTAGGGTGGAAAGGGGGGATTACGAAGGGACACAAGGAAACTTTGGGGTAATAGATATGTTCTGTCTTGATTGTGGTAATGGCTTCATGGATGTGTACATGTCAAAATGTATCACATTGTATACTTTAAAAAATAAACTATATAATTTGTCAATTATAATCACAAAAGCTGTTTTTAAAAAACACGAGACAGTTGGGTAGTACTGATATTTTAACAATATTAGGTCTTCCAATCCATGAACACAAAATGCCTTTCCATCTATTTGTGTCATCATTAATTTCTTTCAGCATTTTTTTTTTTTTTTAGTTTTCAGTGCACACATTCTTCACCTCATTAGTTAATTCTTAACATTTTTATTATTTATTTCATTAATTTTAAAATTGTGTTCTTAATTAAAAAAAAAAAAAACCCATGAGACAACACTACATCTTTTTATCCAAATAGTTAAAATTTATAAAGTAACAGTACTAAGCGCTGGTGAGGATGTGAACAACTGAAACTCTCATACCTAATCAATGGGAATGCAAAATAGTACAGACATTTTGAAAAGGTTTGGCAGTTTCTTATACAATTAAACATACACTTGCCCCTCTGCAGTAATCCCACTCCCAGGGAAGAACAGAATTCCACACAAAAGCCTATATGTAACTCTTTATGGCAGCTTCATTTAAAATTCAAAACCTATGAACGACCCAAATGTCTTTCAACTGATAAGTGGATAAACACATAGTGGTATATCCACACAATGGAATACTAACTCAGCAACAAAAGGGAATGAACTGTTGATCCACTCAGTGACATGAACAAATCTCAAAAGTCTTATGCTAAATGACAGAAGCCAGATACGAAAGGCTACATACTCTGCGTATCCACTTACCTGACATTCTAGGAAAGGCAAAACTATAGGGACAGAACACAGATTAGCAGTTGTCAGAGTCTGGGGTTGGCAGGAGTGGCTGGCTGCAAAGTAGCATGAGGGAATTTAGGGGGATGGTGAAATTTTAATATTTCAATTGTGGTGGTAGTTACAAAACTGTATGCATTTGTAAAAGTTCATAGAACCGTACACTAAAAAGGCATGGATTTTACTTTTTAAAAAAAATCATCTCAGAGGTAAAGATTCCTTCACCTACAGCTGCAGGGGTAGAGATTATCAATATGCATCATAAAATTAGTTCAAAAGATCTGATTTGATAAGGTGTTAAATGAGAACTTTCGAAAGAGTATCAACCTTGTTCTCCTCTGTAATATATAAGACTTTCTTAAATATGCATAACTGTTACCATGTGTTAAAAAGCATCTAAACTTAAAAGTGTTATCTGGGGCCGGCCCAGTGGCGCACTGGAGAGTGCGCTGCTTGGGAGCACGGCGGCGCTGCTTGGGAGCACGGCGGCGCTCCCGCCGAGGGTTTGGATCCCATGTGGAGACCGGTTCCTGCTCACTGGCTGAGCGCGGTGCGGGCGCAACACCGAAGGTTGTGATCCCGTTGCCGGTCCCCGGTACGGGCGCGACACTGAGGGTTGCGATCCCGTTACCAGTCAGTAAAAAAAGATAAAAAAGGAAAAAAAAAAAAAAAAGTGTTATCTGAACAAATGGGTCATGTGAGATACCCAGACTCCAAAAACTATTCCCATGTCATGTGAAAATAACCCCAAAAATGAAGCCTGTAATTCTTGATAAACTGTTACCTTGGGTGCAATTGACATTTCTATGTTTCTAGAAGGTATAAATATTTGTAGGACTTAAATACTATATCAGTTGAAGAGAACTGGTACTTCCCACTCTCACATGTGTGGATGAACAACTAAAAGCTTTTTGACTCTGCCAGATTTTTGAACAAATACCTCAGTGTCTTAGCTTAGGTCTTCTAGAAAGCAGAGCCAAAGGCAAAGATTAAAGCTCTGGTATTTTACCTGAGATATGTAGGAACGGAGTGGTGAGCGTGAGGAAGAAGGTAAGTGAAGCAAGGAATGATGCAAAGCAACGTGACGTGATGTGTTACCTCCCTGGCGGGCTTCACAATGAGCCAGGAAGACACCAGGTCGTTTGGCATATGTGTTCATTCAGCAGGCCGGACCTTTTCTGGAAGGCTCCCAAGGCAAAACCACAGCTGAGAGTAGTCCAGCAGGAAGACAGGAGGGGGCATTTGCCTGCCAAGCTCCTTTGTGTCCACTGCATTTCATTAATCAATCCCCATCCCTCCCTACCACCCAGAGAGCCAACTCTTCCACAGTTCTGGACCATAATTTCACCCTTCAGTGGCAGCTCAGAAAGCCAGATCCCACGGCTTTTAGTATAGCATCTACTCCAACTCCAACTCCAACATACAAAGCATCTATGGAAACAGAGAAGGCTTGGTATGGGGGCTGTAAGGAGCATGCAGGCCTAGAGTTTAACTTGGGCTCTAGTCAGCTCGGGGATCTCAATAAGGTTTGCTGGCAAAGGCAAAAAAAAAGGGAGTGTGGTCCAGGAGGCAGGTGGGTGCTGTCACGGAGGAGGAGGGGGTTGAGGGAATCTGAGACAGTGCTCTAGAACCTGTGTTTCATATAGCATGAGATATAAATGAAATAAATACTAAATAAAGATACAAGGTACTTTGTAGAAAAAGGAATCATTCACTTGGGGGTTGGGTTGGGAGAGGGCTTTGCTGAGAAGATGTGGCTTAAAGAGTGAGAATGAGGGCTGGCTGGTTAGCTCGCTTGGTTAGAGCATGATGTTATAATACTAAGGTCAAGGGTTCAGATCCCTGTACCGGCCAGCCACCAAAAAACAAAACAAAAAAAAGAATGAGAATGATTTTCTCACAGAGACGATAGGACAGACAACACAGTCAAGAAAACAACCTGAAAGATAAAGACATGGCAGCATAAGCCTGTATAACACAGTGTACTCAGGAAATGGCTGGGAAACTGAGAAATGGGATCAGAATATAATAGGGGGCTCTGAAAAGTCAGTTTAGAGTCAGATCACAGAAAGCCTTGACAAGGAGTTGAAATGGATTCTGAAGGCCATAAGTCATTCCAGATTTCCAAGACGGGAACAACACGAATGAACTTGTTTTCAATTCTAGTAGTTGTTAGAATTACACTGGAAAGGAGGTTCAAGGCAGGATCCTATATGGGGCCTCCCTCCATAGTAGAAGTATTTGTGGTTGACATTATAGATCCAAATCATGGGACATGATACACAAGCTTACCAGAATGCAGATAAACCTAAAAAGTAATTTATTTGGCAATTAAGTTCTCATTACACTGGTTGGATCAAACTCGTGCCTACATCTCCACTTCCTACCCAAATGCCACCAAAATGACAGGTAAGGAATTTTTAAAGATAAAAATTCACAGGAGAATGGGAGAGATGACAAATGGTAGATGGGAGATGGCAATACAATTTTCAAAGGTAACTGTCAGAATGGAGAAAAATAAAATCTAAATGTGTATGGCAGGGGGAAAATAACAAAAAGCAAGCTGACTAACCACCTCCTTACAATTCTACCACAACAAGACTAGAGCTTCCATCAGCTTTTGGTGCCTCAATGTTAAGGACACATGGGCAAATAAATATAGGCACCAGATAGTTCAAGAATACCTCTAACATGACAGACGAGGCAGAGGCATAAACAAATACGGTGGGAAAAAGAAGAAAAAAAGAAAAGAGTTGATGCAGAGAACAGAAAAAAACTTTAAAAAATAATTGATAGGGCCGGCCTGGTGGCGCACTACTATAGTGCGCCGCTTGGGAAGCACAGTGGTGCTCCCACCGAGGGTTCGGATCCCGCATGCGGACCGGCCGCTCACTGGCTGAGCGAGGGGCGGGAGCAACACCGAGGGTTGCGATCCCGTGGCTGGTCCCGGTCCGGTACAGGCGCGACACTGAGGGTTGCGATCCGTTGCCGGACACGAAAAAAGACAAAAAGGAAAAAAAAAAAATAATTGATAAAGTTAGAGAGATAATGGATTCATTAAAAAAAGAAAAAGAAAAAGAATGGCTATTTTTCTGAAAAAAAAAGAAATGCCATTCAGAAAGTAAGAGCTAGCTCTTAGAAATTAAAAACATATAGCAGAAAAAAATAGAAAATTTAAACGGTCAAAAGAAAAGTAGATGATAAAGCTGAAGAAATCCTATTTAAAAAAAAAAGCAAAAACATTAAAAATGAAAAAATAAGAGGAAAAAATATAATTTCCGAAAAGCCAACATTCAACTAATAGAAGATCCTGAAAAAGAAAATAGAATAAAATGAAAAGAAAATTTCCCAGAAGTAAAGCACATAACTTGCCAGATTAAAAGATCTCATTAAGTAACTAGAATTATGAATACAAAAATACCCACACTACAGCATGAGATTTCAGAACACCTGAGATAAAGATCCTAAAGCTTCCTGGGAGAAAAATTATAAGTCACAAACAAAAGTTCTGGAATCAGAACATCACAGGACTTCAACAGCAACAATGAAATCTACAACAATAATGAGTTTAAAAGTGCTTACCTACAATTCTATAGGCTCTCAAACTATTAATGCAGTCAAAGATTAAAATAAACCTATTTCAGACATGTAACAGTCTTGAAAAATTATATCGCATTGATCCTCCTAGTGAAGCTACTAAGGGTATACTTCACCAAACAGGGAAGTAAATCACAAAAGCAGCAGCTGATGGGATCCAAGAGACAGGAGGGGGTGCATAAGAAATTACTAGAGTGAAAGTGAAGAGAAATCCCTGGGCAGGAGCTATGCTCTAGGTCTAGAGAACAACGACTGTGCTATTTTAGGCAGAGTTGTGTACCCCCGTGCCCCAAATTCATATGTTGAAATCCTAATACCCACTATCTCAGAATGTGACTGTATCTGGAGATAGAGTCTTTAAAGAGGCAAATAAAGTTAAAATAAGGTCATTGGGGTGGGCCCTAATCCAATATGACTGGCATCCTTATAAAAGGAAAATTTGGACACAAACACAGGAGGAAGACCATGTGAAGACACAGGGAGAAGATGTCCATTTACAAGACAAGAAGAGAGGCCTCAGAAGAAACCAACCCTGCTGATCTTGGACTTCTAGTCTCCAGAATTTTGAGAAAATAAACTTCCGTTATTTTACGACAGCCAGTCTGTGGTACTTATTTATTGCAGCCCTAGCAAACTAATACAGCACCCATCCTGGAACAGGTTAAGAGGGGTCCAGGAAAGACTTAAAACAAAAAAGAATCTGATGTATTTTCTCATATTAAGAGAAATTTTATAATGCTGTTAGAGATTTTGAGAATGACTTAGTGATAGATCCACAGGAAAAGAGGCAGGTCCATAGGAAAAGAGTCAAACAAACTAGGCAAAAATAAGTGTGGGTGGGGGGGTGGGGGAAGGGGTATAAGAAAGGAAACATAATCATGGTACACTATGGCTTGTGATGAATTTTTACCTAGTAAATAACATAAACATAGAATATTGATTTAACGAAAAGTAGGAAACAACTCTGGTAGGGTGTGGTATGGGTAGATATCGTGAAAGAGCTAAATCCTTATCTACTATAGCAGGCAGTCAACAGATACTATCGCAAATTGAAAAATGAAGAAGTGGCAATATAAGCATATTATTTAAATATGCAGGCAAATACAGAAGGTAATGCAAAAATACTTAAAGTAGTTGCCTTTGGGAAATGATAATCAGGGGTCGAGGTGGGGGACTGCTCTTTTTCATGGTAATTTCAGTAGACCTATTTCAATTTTAAACTACTCATATATGTTATTTAATAAAAAAAATTTTAGAAACCTAAATACCTTTTAAAGAACTAAAGACCTTTTAAAAAAGGGAACAGCTGGTCTCTTTAGCCAGAGGACTTTCAGTGGTGTGGTGTGAGCAGAAGCCAGAACCAGCGTGTTGAAGAATAAATGAGACACGAGATATCAAATGTGACTAGTTTTTTAACAAGCCACGTTGATAACTGAATTGGGGAGGACATAGAGGGGACAAAAGGGTCAAGAATAATTTTTTGAAGGTGGTAGTGTTTATATGGTGGCACTTCTGCTGGCAGTGTCCTCCTTAGAAGCTGCTTGCCAGAGGGCTCTTTAAAACTATTAGAGTAGCTGGATTCCCATACCTGCCCCTGCTTGTTCTGTTTTGTCTAACCAGTTGTCTTGCTCCGGTTTCTTCCCAGGTGAGCCTTCATGATACACCATGGGGAACAACCGCAGCCTTTTAGTAAGAAGAGCTTTTGCATCTCTGTTAAATACGGTGAGCAGAGAAAAGCTTTATGAGCCATCACTTAGATGAAGTATAGCAACTTGACTAAACCAATTAGATACAGACAAGGTGAATAGTTAGGTTAGAGTAATTCCTTAAGGTTAAGTTCCACATGTTATTCATATATGCAAGAGAGAACAGAGAAAATAACTATCACATATCAGACATCTGGTGATACAAATCTTCAAAATCAGAGGCTTTAAAAAATGAAGCCATGTTGCCCACGTATTCATCAAATATTTACTGAGGCCTCCTATGTGTCATGATGATGAGACACTTCCTCCAGCAAGCAAAGGTTTCTGGCTTCCTCTGCAACTAAAAATAATTAACACCCTGCCAAGTTATCTGTCTGTGTGTTCCAGAGGTACACCAACAGAAGAGACAACTCAGAAAAAGTCAAGGTAAACCACCACTTCACTTTGAGGCAACTGGAGAAAGATCCCAGGAGGTTATGTTCAACAGAAGCACACCACGAAGAGTCTTCCCAGGTGTCCCAGGCTTTAAATGGTCATATCCTACTCTGTCCATCAAGCAACCTTTTTTTCTTTTTTGGGGTGGCTGGTTGGTACAGGGATCTGAAAAGCAACATTTATAATCTATAAAAGTTTTCAAGTTTTCTGGATAGTTCTATCCAGCTGATGACAATTATCCTGTCAAGTACATTACCCGCTATAATTTTAAAAACCAGCATTCTGATCTATTAATCAGTCTCTCTTGCTCAATTGACAGTCAGTTCCTAAAAGTTTATCCACTCCTGCATTAGATGGCATATCTGGCAATTCAATGAAAGGAAGTTGGTCAAATCCCACAAGTGGCTGCAAAAGAAAGAAATATCTAATCATAAAAATACCCCAATTTCCCAGGGTTCAATCCCTGTGCCAGCCAGCCACCAAAACAAAAACATAATTAATTACAGATTTTACAGATAGGTTCTAGAGAAATTGTCTCCTATGTAGACTTTTATAGAAATTTTGAACAGTTAGGGGGAAAAAAAGATACCGTTAATGACAAGGTCGTAACAGAACATGACAAAACACTAAAAATTTCTGTACATACAAACACTCATATAGAACAAGCCTAGTGAGAAGAAAATACACAGAAAAGCAAGACTGAATTTTAAAAAATAATTTGCAAGGGAAGTCCTTAATACTTTATTAGTTCTAAAATATCATCTTCCTTTAGAAAAATTTAAGACTGGAGTGACAGATTTTTTTCCTGCACTGTTATAATTACTACAAATTTACCAGCAAAGATGTAAATATCGATATGATTTTTCCTTAAGCTTGAACACATAAGAGAGCAATAAAATAGATTTTTAAAAACCTCATTTGACCTGATCTCGTTAAGTCATTCCAGCTATCTTCAGTCCAGCTCTGGTCTCCAGGTAGATTTCCAGGATAGGTTTGTATCACTCAGCCCAGCCCCAATAGGTTGGATAGGACAGTCTGTAGTAACTGTCAGAATACCACCTTTTATTCTGGGCTGCTTGACGGGCATTTGGCTTCACATTCCAAGAATATCTCCTTTGAGAATAGTCCTCTCCAGGGGGACCAGGAGGATGGGTATAGCCTCTCTGGGAAACATCCCGATTCTGTGAAAATTTTCTTAAACAAACCAAACAAAAAGTAATAAGCCATTATCAGGATTAATAAAATACATAATAAGCTTTATAAAATAAAACACAGATATTCGGATTCTACTATTTCCTTCCTGGGTGCCTTAGCAGATGAATTACTTAACCTTTATATTTCTTAATTCTTTATAAAATGAAGCTAATAATACCTTCCATCTTCGCGGGCTGTTATGAAGGTAAATTAAGACAATACATTTAAATTACCTACAATGTCCTAGAACACAGGAGGCTCTCAGGACACTTCCCACCTTTCCCTATAGAGATATGCCCCTACTAGTCTAACCAGATATTTTCTCTCCAAAAGTCCAGCAGGGTTGACATAAGACAGAATAAGCTATTTAGTATTGAAAACAGAAAGCTGCTTTCACTTTATAAATAAATAAATTAGGATTTAAATTTAACTATTTTAAAAGCAAGATCACTAAACCTAATGTAATCATACAAGAGAAAATTTGGAGACCTAAGAATAAATAAGCCCCCCAAAACCCTTAATGCCACTCAATCTAATTCAATTGGTTAGTATTTCCTTTTGGTCTTTTTCCCCTGGCATCTTTCTTTGAGTCTTAAATCATAACCTATTATTTTTACTTATCATAAGTGAGCTATCACTTTTAGTGGCTTCATAAAATGTCATAGTATGAATATAATAATTACTAAGCTATATTCTCCATTGTTAGAAATATAGGCTCCTACCAGTTTTTCCACTACTATAAATAATGCTGACATTAACATCTCAGAACATATACTACTGTATCCTGAGCACCTAGCCCAGTGTCTGATACAATAGTGGGGGGTTACAGAAATGTGTTGAATGACTGAATTAATACAACTTTTTCCATATTTTTAAGTATTTCATTAGTCTCAACATAGAATTATAAGCTATGAGCATTTTTATAGCTATTAAAAGTGTTATACCAATTTCTAATGCCACTAGCAACATCTTTCTGAAACGTTTACCTCTTTTAACAATGCAAACAACTTTTTAAAAGTGTTTACAATGTGCTAAACTGCTTTAACGCATGTATTAATCAACAACCCCGATGGGGTATGTAGATTAAAATCTCCACCTAATTGAGGAGGAAATGGAAATTTAGAGAAGCTACGTATCTTACCCAAGATCATACAGTGGGTGAATGGCAGCGCCAGAATGCAAATCCAGGTCCAGCCTGACAACCGCTACACTGGACTGCTCATCAAAAACTGTTGCTAAATTAGCAGGGAAAGAATAAGACCTTGCTACTTGTGATGGTTAATTTTAAGTGTCAATTCAACTAGATTTTTGGGATATCTAGATGGCCGGTAAAGCATTATTTCTGGATGTGTCTATGAGGGTGTTTCCAGAGGAGATTAGCTTGTGAGTCAGTGGATTCACTGGGGAAGATTCCCCCCTCAATGAGGGTGGGCAACATCCAATCGGCTGGGGACTCAGAACAAGAAGGCAGAGGAAAGGCAAATTTGTTCTCTCTCTTCTGGAACTGGGATACCCTTCTTCTTCTATTTGGACTTCAGAAACCCAGGTTCTCCAGCCTTTGGACTCTGGAACTTGCACCACCAGCCCACTCAAGTTCTAAGGCCTTTGGCCTTAGACTGAGAGTTATACCATCAGCTTCCCCTTCCCTGGTTTTAAGGCTTTTGGACTTGGACTGAGCCATACTACTAGCATACCTGGGGCTCCAGCTTGCAGACAACATAATGCGGGACTTCTCAGGCTCCATGACCACATGAACCAATTTCCCTAATAAAGCTCCTCTCATGTATCTATCTACACTCTTTGCTTGCTTAACGACAGGGATGCATTCTGTGAAATGCATCGTTAGGGGATTTTGTTGTGCAAACATCATTAAGTGTACTTACACTGACCTAGATAGTATAGCCAACTACAAACCTAGGCTATATGGTATAGCCATCATAATCTTATGGGAGCACCATCATTTATGTGGTCCATGGTTGACCTAAACATTATGCAGCTCATGACTGTACCAGAGTACTTCAAAAAGTTCATGGAAAATTTGTATTATCTTTTAATTCCATTTCTCCATGAACATTCTGAAGTACCCTCCTGGTTCTGTCTCTCTGGAGAACCCTGACTATTTTAACGGTACTGAGGTTTTTCCCATTTCCCAAGTGAAAATACTTTTGTGATACATCCGTTCAAATCTTTTACAAATTTCTCTACTGGAGTTTTACTTTTTCTTATACTTTGTATTTACCCCATAAATAACCACCTTCCTTATTCTGAAAACTATACCACAATTAATGTAGCCTAAGAAGCAAGATTCTTTTTGGTAGCCACATCAAACTCCTGGCTTAAACTAAGTTTAAAATCAGTAAAAATTTCTAAGTCTCTTTTCCAACTGCCTCTGAAAAGTCATATACTCCCCATCCTGTATTTGATTTTCCAGTCCTAAACGCAAAATACATAGCAGGATGATATCTCCTGGTGGACACTGATCCACAAGAAAACATCATTACTTCTCATTATCATGCGTTGTTTTCATTAATGTATAGTATTAATTTCTATTTCAATTCTAGAAAAAGAGAAAGCAGAGATACCTGACCGACTGTTGCAAATTGGGGGTGTGGGTGTGGAAATGCTGAGAAGGCCCTGGGTAATCATGGATCCGATGTAGGTAATACCTCGGTCTGCGGTTAATAGACTTATTAGTGGTATGGACTGGTTCCATGAGATGTGCTGACTCTTCAAAATCACTTGAGCTGGAAACAATGGAATTCCGGTTCCTCAAAGAGAACATTTCCACAATATTATTGGTTTCCAAATTTAGTAGCCAATTTAGTGATTATATTTTGGCCTACAAATGGAACAATCCCTTCCTCCTCCATTCCTATTTGTTTTGGTTTCCCCCAGCAAGTAAACAAGCTACCAGAAAAATGAATATATGCAACATAAATGACAGGCACACCTCATTTTATTGCGCTTTACTGCACTTTGAAGATACTGCATATTTTACATATTGAAGGCTTGTGGCAACCCTGCATTAAGCAAGTCTATCAGTGCCCTTTTTCCAATAGCAAGTACTCACTTTGCGTCTCTGTATCATTTTGGTAATTCTCGCAATTTTTCAAACTTTTTCATTATTATTATATCTGTTAGGGTGACCTGTAATCAGTGATCTTTGATGTTACTATTGTAATTGTTTTGGGATGCCACAACCACGCCCATATAACACAGTGAACTTAATCAATAAATGTTGTGTGTGTTCTGACTGCTTCACTAACTGGCCATTCCACCGCCTCTCTCCCTCTCCTCAGGCCTCCCTATCCCCCCCGAGACACGACAACATTGAAATTAGACCTATTTATAATCCTACAAAGGCCTCTAAGTGGTCAAGTGAAAGGAAGAGTCGCATGTCTCTCACTTTAAGCCAAAAGCTAGAAAAGATTAAGCTTAGTGAAGAAGGCATTTCAAAAGAGGTGATAAAGCGAAAGCTAGGCCTCTTCCACCAAACAGTTAGCCAAGTTGTGAATACAAAGGAAAAGATCTTGAAGGAAATTAAAAGTGCTACTCCAGTTAACACATTAATGATAAGAAAGCAAAACAGCCTTATTGCTGATATCGAGAAAGTTTTAGTGATCTGGATAGATCAAACCAGTCACATTCCCTTATTAAGTCAAAGCCTAATCCAGAGCAAGACCCTAACTCTCTTCAATTCTGTGAAGGCTAAGGAAGGTGAAGAAGCTACAGAAGAAAAGTTGGAAGCTAGCAGAGGCTGGTTCATGAGGTTTAAGGAAAGAAGCCATCTCCATAACATAAAAGTGCAAGATGAAGCAGCAGGTGCTCATGTAGAAGCCGCAGCAAGAGATCCAGAAGATCTTGCTAAGATCAGTGATGAAGACGGCTACACCGAATTTTCAATGTAGACAAAACAGCCTTATATATATTGGAGGAAGATGCCATCTACGACTTTCATAGCTAGAGAGAAGTCAATGCTTGGCTTCAAAGCTTCAAAGGACAGGCTGACTCTCTTGTTAGGGGCTAATGTCGCTGGGGACTTTAAACTGAAGCCAATACTCATTTACCATTCCAAAAACCCTACAGCCCTTAAGAATTATGCTAAATCTTCTCTGCCCGTGCTCTGTAAATGGAACAATAAAGCCAAGATGACAACACATCAGTTTACACCACGGTTTACTGAATATTTTAAGCCCATTGTTGAGACCTATTGCTCAGAAAAAAAGATGCCTTTAAAAATATACTCCTCACTGACAATGCACCTAGTCGCCCAAGAGCTCTGGTGGAGATGTAGAAGGAAATTAATCTTGTTTTCATGCCTGCTAACACAACATCTATTCTGCAAGCCAAGGATCAAGGACTAATTTTGACTTTCAAATCTTATTAAGACATGTATTTCATAAGGCTATAGCTGCCACAGATTGTTATTCCTCTGATGGAGCTGAACAAAGTAAATTGAAAACCTTCTGGAAAGAATTCACATTTCTTGATGCCATTAAGAACATTTGTGATTCATGGAGGAGATCAAAATATCAACGTTAGGCCGGCCCGGTGGCGCACTGCTACAGTGCGCCGCTTGGGAGCGCGGCGGCGCTCCCGCCGAGGGTTCGGATCCCACATACAGACCAGTTCCCGCTCACTGGCTGAGTGAGGTGTGGGTGCAACACCGAGGGTTGCGATCCCGTTGCTGGTCCTGGTCCGGTACGGGCGCAACACTGAGGGTTGTGATCCATTGCCGGACACGAAAAAAGACAAAAAAAAAAAATCAACGTTAACAGGAGTGGAAGAAGGTGATTCCTACCCTCGTGGATGACTTTGAGGGGCTCAATATTTCAATGGAGAAAGTGACTGCAGATGTGGTGGAAACAGCAAGAGAACTAGAATCAGAACTGGAGCCTGAAGATGTGACTGATTTGCTGCAATCTCATGATAAAACTTTAATAGATGAAGAGTTGCTTCTTACGGATGAGAGGGGTCTACTCCTGGTGAAGATGCTATGAACATTGTTGAAATGACAACAAAGGATTTAAAATAATACATAAACTTGGTTTACAAAGCAGTGGCAAGTTCTGAGAGGACTGACTCCAACTTTGAAAGAAGTCCTACTGTGGGTAAAATACTATCAAACAGCATCGCACGCTACAGAGAAACCTTATGTGAAAGGAAGAGTCTACTGAGGAGGCAAACTTCATTGCTGTCATATTTTTAAAAATTGCCACAGCCACCCCAGCCTCAGCAACCACCACCCTGTTCATTCAGTAGCCATCAAAATCCAGGCAAGATCCTTCACCAGCAAAAAGATCACAACTCACCAAAGGCTAAAACGATCATTAGCACTTTTTTTTAGTAATATTTTTATTTTAAATTTTATTTATATTTAAAATTATTTTATCAATATACAATATAATTTATTTTCGTGTCCCTTTACCAATTCCTTTTCCTCCCTCCTGCTCCCCCTCCCCCCATCAACATCATATCTATTCACTTGTCTTAACAAAATCAAGGAATTGTTGTGATTGTTGTGTCTTCTTTCCCCTGTCCTGTTCATTCATATATTTACTTATTTTTATTAGCTCCCACAAATAAGTGAGAACATGTGCTATTTCTCTTTCTGTGCCTGGCTTATTTTACTTAATATAATGTTCTCTAAGTCCATCCGTGTTGCTGTGAATGACTGTACTTCATTTTCTTTTATATAGCAGAGTAGTATTCCTATTCTGTTGCACAGATATACCATATTTTCCTTATCCACTCATCTGATGATGGACATTTGGGCTGGTTCCAACTCTTGGCTATTGTAAATAGAGCTGCACTAAACATGGGAGTACAGGTGTCCCTTTGACATGATGATTTCCATTCCTCCAGGTATATAACCAGCAGTGGAATAGCTGGCTCATATGGTAGATCTATCTGTAGTTGTTTGAGGAACCTCCATACCATTTTCCATAAAGGCTGCACCATTTTGCAGTCCCACCAACTGTGCAGGAGGGTTCCTTTTTCTCCACATCCTCGCCAGCATTTGTCATTCTGCCTTTTGGCTATTAGCCGTCCTAACCCGAGTGAGGTGGTATCTAAAAGTGGATTTGATTTGCCTTTCTCAAATGCTGAGTGATGTTGAGCATTTTTTCATGTGTCTGTTGGCCATTCGTGTATCTTTGAGAAATGCCTGTTCAGCTCCTTTACCCATTTTTTAATAGGGTTCCTTGGTTTTTTGCTGTTAAGTTGTTTGAGTTCCTTGTATATTCTGGATATTAATCCTTTGTCTGATGTACATTTTACAAATATTTTCTCCCATTCTGTTGGTTGTCTTTTTGCTCTGCTAATTATTTCTTTTTGATGTAAATTTTACAAATATTTTCTCCCATTCTGTTGGTTGTCTTTTTGCTCTGCTAATTATTTCTTTTGTTGTGCAGAAGCTTTTTAGTTTCATATAATCCCATTTGTTTATTTTTCCTTTGGTTGCCTGTGCTTTTGGGGTCATATTCATAAAGTCTGTAGCCAGTCCTACTTCCTGGAGTGTTTCCCCTATGTTCTCTTTAAGGAGTTTTATTGTTTCAGGATATATATTTAATTCTTTAATCCATTTTGAGTTGATTTTGGTATATGCTGAGAGGTACGGGTCTAGTGTCATTCTCCTACATATGAATATCCAGTTTTCCCAGCACCATTTACAGAAGAGGCAGTCTCTTTCCCAGTGTGTAGTACTGGAGCCTTTGTCAAAGATCAGATGGTTGTAGGTGCATGGGTTGATTTCTGGACTCTCTATTCTGTTCCATTTGTCCATGTGTCTGTTTTTATGCCAGTACCATGCAGTTTTGGTTACTATACCTTTGTAGTATAGTTTAAAGTCAGTTAGTGTTACGCCTCTGGCTTTATTTTTTTGCTCAGGATTGCTCTGGCTATTCGTGGTCTTTTTTACTTCCATATGAATGTTAGGATTGTTTTTTACAATTCTAAGAAAAATGTCATTGGGATTTTGATGGGGATTGCACTGAATCTGTAGATCACTTTGGGTAGTATGGACATTTTTGCAATGTTAATTCTTCCAATCCAAGAGCATGGGATATCTTTCCATCTTCTTGTGTCCTCTTCAATTTCTCTTAACAGTGTTTTATAGTTCTCAATGTAGAGTTTTTCCCATCCTTGGTTAAATTTATTCCTAGGTATTTTATTTTTTTGGTGGCTTTTGTAAATGGCCTAGATTTCTTGACTTCTTTTTCTGACAGTTCATTGTTAGAATATAGAAATGCTATTGATTTTGTGTGTTGATTTTGTATCCTGCAACTTTGCTGAAATCATTTATTAACTCTAAAAGAGGTTTTTTGTTGAGTCTTTAGGCTGTTCTATATATAGGATCATGTCATCTGCAAACAGGGACAGTTTGACCTCATCTTTTCTAATCTGGATGCCCCTTATTTCCTTCTCTTCCCTGATTGTTCTGGCTAGTACTTCCAATACTGTATTGAATAGGAGTGGTGAGAGTGGGCATCCTTGTCTTGTTCCTGTTCTTAAGGGAAAAGCTTTCATTTTTTCTCCATTCAGGATGATATTGGCAGTGGGTTTGTCATATATGGTTTTAATTGTGTTGAGATACTTTCCTTTTATGCCTGATTTATAGAGAGTCTTTATCATGAATGAATGTTGAATTCTGTCAAATGCTTTTTCAGCATCTATAGAGATGATCATATGGTTTTTGTAATTGATTTTATTGATGTGGTATATCACATTTATTGATTTGTGTATGTGAACCAACCTTGCATCCCTGAGATGAATCCCGTTGATCATGTTGTATAATTTTACGTATGTGTTGATGTATTCTATTAGCCAGTATTTAATTGAGGATTTTTGCATCCATATTCATCAACGATACTGGCTTGTAGTTTTCTTTTTTTGTTGTATCTTTGTCTGCTTTTGGTATCAGGGTGATGTTTGCCTCATAGAATGAGTTTGGGAGAGTGGCCTCTGTGTCAAGTTTTTGGAATAGTTCGTAGAGAATTGGTATTAATTTTTCTTTAAAGGTTTGGTAGAATTTTGCAGTGAAGCCATCTGGTCCTGTACTTTTCTTTGTTGGGAGACTGCTGATAACAACTTCAATCTCTTTGATTGTTATTGGTATGTTCAGATTTTCTGTCTTCTTGGCTCACTTTTGGTAGTTTGCGTGTGTCCAAAAATTTATCCATCTTCTCCAGATTTTCAAATTTCTTGGCATATAGTTGTTTATAGTAGTCTCTAATGATTCCTTGTATTTCTGATGTATTGGTTGTAATATCACCATTTTCATTTCTAATTTTTGTTATTTGTGTCTTCTCTCCTCTTTTTTTAGTTAGCCTTGCTAATGGTTTGTCAATTTTATTATCTTTTCAAAAAAACTTTTTGTGGGCTGGCCCCATGGCTCACTCGGGAGAGTACGATGCGGATAGCACCAATGCCGCGGGTTTGGATCCTACGTAGGGATGGCTGGTGCGCTCACTGGCTGAGCATAGTGCAAACACCACCAAGCCAAGGGTTGTGATCCCCTTACTGGTCAAAACAAACAAACAAACAACTTTTTGTTTCATTGATCTGCTGTATCGTTTTTGGGTTCCTAATTCATTCAGTTCTACTCTGATCTTCTGTCTACTAAGTTTGGGTTTGGATTGTTCTTGTTTTTCTAATTCTTTAAGGTGAAGTGTTAGGTTGTTTACCCGCCATCTTTCCATTCTTCTGAAGCAAGCATTTAGTGCAATAAATTTTCCCTTTAGTACTACTTTTGCAGTATCCCACACGTTTTGGTATGATGTGTCATTATTTTTATTAGTTTCAACAAATTTTTTGATTTCCTGTGTAATTTCTTCTTGGACCCAGATGTCATTAAGTAGAATGTTGTTTAATTTTGATGTATTTGTATAGTTTCCAGAGTTTCATCTGTTACTGATTTCTAGTTTCAATCTGTTGTGGTCTGAAAAAATATACAGAATAATTCCAATTTTTTTGAATTTGTTGAGACTTGATTTGTGACCTAACACATGATCTATCCTGGAGAATGTTCCCTGTGCTAAAGAGAAGAATGAATATTCTGATGTTGTTGGATGAAATGTTCTGAATATCTCTGCCAAGTCCAATGGTCTAAAGTGTTATTTAAGTCTTGTGTTTCTCTGATTTTTTTTGCCTAGATGATCTGTCCAATGTGCAGAGTGGGCTGTTCAGATCCCCAACTATTATGGTATTAGTGTCTATCTCTTTCTTTCGGTCTAACAGTGCTTGCTTTATGAATCTGGCTGCTCGATGTTGGGTGCATAATATTTATGACTGTTATGTCTTCTTGTTGGATAGATCCTTTTATCATTATATAGTGGCCTTCTTTATCTCTTTTTATGGTTTTTAGTTTACAGTCTATTTTATCTGATATAAGAATACCTACTCTGGCTCTTTCTTCATTTCTATTTGCATGGTGTATCTTTTCCCATCCTTTCATTCTTAGTCTCTGTGTGTATTTACAGGTGAGGTGGATCTCTTGAAGGCAGCATATTGTTGGGTCCATCTTTTTAATCCAGTCAGTCAGTCTATGTTTTTTGAGTGAGGAATTCAAACCTATTACATTAAGAGTTATTATTGAAAGGTACTGATTTTCTCCTGGCATTATAGTGATTTTTGCTTGGATGTTTTAAATATCTTTTCTTTCTGATTTACCCATTGTCTTCTGTGTTTGTTGGTTTCCTGGAACAGTGGATAAACTTTTTTTTCTCTCCTTATTGTTAACATTTTATTTTACTGGTGCGTTTGTTCTATCTTGAGTATTCATGGTAGTCATGGTTGTTTTTCAGGTGCCAGACACAGCACTCCCTTCAGAATTTCTTGTAAGGTTGATCATGTGGTAGTGAACTCCCACAGTTTTTGTTTGTCTGGGAAACATACTATTTGTCCTTCATTTTGGAAGGATAGCCTTGCTAGGTTAAGTATTCTTGGCTGGCAATTTTTGTCTTTTAGTATTTTGAATATACCATCCCATTCTCTTCTGGCTTTTAGGGTTTCTGATGAAAACTCTGATGTTAATCTGAGAAATGTTCCCTCATAGGTGACTTGATGCTTCTCTCCTGCAGCTTTTAAAATTCTCTCTTTGTCTTTGAGTTTTGCCAGTTTGATTATAACATGTCTCGGAGAGTACCTTTTCGGGTTGAATATGTTGGGAGATCCTTGAGCTTCCTATATTTGAACATCTGTATCTCTCATTATCCTGGGAAGTTTTCTGCTATTATTTCATTGAATATGTTTTCAATGCCATTTCCTTTCTCCTCCCCCTCTGGAATATAGATGGTTTGGGCATTGGAGCACTTGAGGTTGTCTGTTATCTCTCTTAGATTTTCTTCAAGTTTTCAAATTCTTTTTTCTTTCTTTCTTTTTTTGTCCACCTGTGTTATTTCAAACAGGCAATCTTCAAGGTCAGATATTCTCTCTTCTGCTTGATCTAGCCTGCTGGTTAAGCTCTCTGTTGTGTTTTTTATTTCGTTGAATGAATCCTTCAGCTCCACAAGCTCTGCTACATTCTTTTTCAGGTCATTGATTTCTTTGTACATTTCCTCTTCCAGGTCCTGTATACTTTTTTTCATTTCTTTGTGCTGTCTAACTGAGTCTTCTTGTATCTCGTTTAGTTTCCTTAGGATTGTTGCTCGAAATTCCTTGTCAGTCATTTCAAGGACTTCTTTTCTATAGTGTCTAGAACTTGAGAGTTAATGTATTCCTTTGGTGGTGTAGTACTTTCTTGGTTTTTCATATTTCTAGTATCTCTCCATTGGCTTTTAGTCATTGTGGCTAAGGCTATCACAGTCAACTTGTTTCACCTTGGTGTCTGGAGCAATACCAGGGAGTTTTGTTGATGCTCAGCTGCCTGTTGTTGACTCAGGTCCCGGGGGTCGGTGGTGGCTGGGGCCTCTCTCAGGGGCAGTGACTCACCTAGCGGTGGCCTGAGATCTCATGCAGAGGGTGCCAAGACTCCACGGCTCTGCTGCCTCAGGTCCCAGGGGTTGGCAGCAGCTGGGGCCTCTCTCAATAATAAAGTATTTTTTCTTTCTTTTTTTTTTTTTTGTCTTTTTTCGTGTCCGGCAACGGAATCGCACCCCTCGGTGTTGCACCCGCCCCTCGCTCAGCCAGTGAGCGGGAACCGGGCTGTATGGGGGATCCGAACCCTTGGTGGGAGCGCCACCGCGCGCCCAAGCGGCGCACTGTAGCAGTGCGCCACCGGGCCGGCCCAATAATAAAGTATTTTTTCTTTCTTTTTTTTTTTTTTGTTTTTTTTCGTGTCCGGCAACGGAATCGCACCCCTCGGTGTTGCACCCGCCCCTCGCTCAGCCAGTGAGCGGGAACCGGGCTGTATGGGGGATCCGAACCCTTGGTGGGAGCGCCACCGCGCGCCCAAGCGGCGCACTGTAGCAGTGCGCCACCGGGCCGGCCCAATAATAAAGTATTTTTTCTTTCTTTTTTTTTTTTTTGTTTTTTTTCGTGTCCGGCAACGGAATCGCACCCCTCGGTGTTGCACCCGCCCCTCGCTCAGCCAGTGAGCGGGAACCGGGCTGTATGGGGGATCCGAACCCTCGTGGGGAGCGCCACCGCGCTCCCAAGCGGCGCACTGTAGCAGTGCGCCACCGGGCCGGCCCAATAATAAAGTATTTTTAAATTAAGGTATGTATGTGATTTTTTTAGACATAATGCTATTGCATACTTTAAGACCACTATTAAGACAACAGTCTAGTGTGAACATAACTTTTATATGCACTAGGAAACCAAAAGATTTTGTGAAACACTTTTTTGTGATAGTCACTTTGTTGCTGTGTCTAGAACAGAACCTGCAATATCTCAGAGTGTGCCTACACATAAAAAGAGATCTTCCTAACCACAAATCTCACATATAAAATGCAAGACTTACTTTCTGATAGATCCATTCTGAAGGTCTTCAATGTAGTTTTGTCTTTCTAAACAATGTCCCCGGCACCTGTTGAACACTGAGGAGTGGATGAACAATTAAAAATAATAGCACAAAAAACAAATCTTTCCCCGACAAAGCAAACAAAAGCTGAAATTCACTAATTATTCAGGCTGTTAAATCTTACTACTTCCAGATACACTGCTTTTGGCCAAAGATTATCTTATATTGGAACAAATGAATTTTTTCTTTTCAAAATTTGAGAAATTCATCTATATTTCCATGTTAAACTTTTATAGAAAGGGAGAAATAGTGACAACCCTCATACTTACATTCAATTGCATCATCTGGCCTCATGCCTTCTACATCAATCAAATATCTAACAAAACAACATAATTTGGGTCATTTACATATACAAAAAGAAAAAAAAATCAAGTTCTTTTCAAAAACGGTCCAATTTCACTTAAAAATGTAGATATAAAGTTCCTAAGAAAATATCAGCACATCTAATTCAACAATTATTAAAGAATGAGATACCATGACTACAAAAAGACATTATTCCAAGAATATAAGGATGACCCAACTTTAGAAGACCTATTAATATTTACATCCATATAATGGTTTAACTAATAAAGGAAATAAAATATAGGACCAGACGTGGCAGACATTAAAAAGACATTTGATAAAATTCAACAGTCATTTTTGATCAAAATACTTCGTACACTAGGAACAGGAGGAGACTTCCTTAATATGACATAATATTTATCGGGAACCAACAATAGACCAAAGACAAACTGGGAAAAATACTAACATCATATCTAAAAAATACTGTGTAACCAAATATATAGACCAGAAACTCACTGTGAGTCATTTCTTCCTTACTCTTATCTTCAACCCACCACCAAGCCATAGCAACAATATTGCCTAAATACCTCTAGAATATGTCCACATCTTTCCACCAAAATGACCACCACCACCACACCTGGCCCAAACTACCATTATGCCTCAATTCCTGCAAAAGCCTCCTAATTCATCTCCTTGCTTCTACTTCTTTCCCTCTGCATTGTATTCTCCACTCAGTAGCAAAACGATAGATTGAAAATGCCAATTTTACTATGTTCCACACATTCATCCTTCCCTCCAAAAAGAAAGTTCAATGGTTTTCTATTGCTCTTAAGGTAAAGATTAAACCCCTGAACATAGTTCTGCATGATCTCCCCGTACCCATATTTCCAGCTTCATTTTAATGCCATACATTAATGCCTCCCCGGCTGGTTCTTCTAACAGAGCATATTTTTCCTATTTTAGGGTCTTTGCTGTTTCTGATGTCCAGAATTCTCTCCACAATGTCCCCACCTGCTTAATACATACTCATCCTTCAGATATTTGCTCAGATATTTGCTCAAAACTTCCCCATGGAAACCTCTAGCCTCCTGGATGAAGTCCAATCCTCTCTGTTACATGCTCTCATAGCCCCATGTCCCTCTCCTTGTTAGCACTTGTCAGAGTGGTAATTCTATAAGTATATGCATTTGTGTGATTCTTTAATATCTACTTCCTCTCTAGACTGTTAGGATTCACAGAGGACAGGTCAAGTCTCTTTCCTAGCACCCAGCACAGTGTCTACACATAGCAAATACTTAACATTTTCTGAATGAAAAAATTCAAATTGGTACAGTGTAGCAACATCCATAAAAAGCATTAAGGATGCATACCCTTTGATTCAGAAATTGCATTTTGCATGAAATTATCTCTGGGGCAATGACATGTGTATTCCAAGATGTTCACACAGGTATGTTCATTACCTCAATGTTTTATAGTATCAAAAACTTCTGACTTTTAGGTTCACCAGTATACAAAAGGACAATGCAGCCTTTAAAAAGAATGAGGTCTCCCTAGAAAGATGTCTACCACATATTAAATTATAAAACAGAATGTCTAACTGTTATACCATTAAATTACATGTATATATATACATAGTGCTAAGAAGGAGAGGGTTATGAGAGCATGTAACACATATATGCTTGCATCTGCATATTTAAAGCCTGAAAAGATATGTTCTAAATTATTAATGGTGGTAATCTCTGAGTGTGGGGCAAGGTTGCTTTCTACTTCATACATTTCTATATTGACTGCATTTTTGCAACAAGCTTATATTACTATTATAAATTGAGAAAAACAACTGAAACATGGTCTACGTCTGGGGTTAGCAACTCACCTGCAGATGAGATAGCCAGTCCTGTTTAAACCATGTGTACAGTGGACGCCAATAAGTTTGTCTGTAAAACAGAGACTACATAGTTAAGTAACTGAAGTAGATACACTAAAAATAAGTTACACGATTTTCTGAAGAGTAACATTCTAAGTTACCACATCTTTACCACTCCCCTGAAGAGAAATAAATCTGAAGAGGAATGTGTTTTTTAGGAACATAAAGAATAAAAATATAGGGGCCGGCCCAGTGGCGCACTGCTACAGTGCGCCGCTTGGGGGTGCGGCAGCGCTCCTGCCAAGGGTTCGGATCCCACATACAGACCGGTTCCCGCTCACTGGCTGAGCGAGGTGCAGGCACGACACCGAGGGTTGCAAGCCCGTTGCTGGTCCCGGTCCGGTACGGGCGCGACACTGAGGGTTGCGATCCGTTGCCAGACACGAAAAAAGACAAAAAGGAAAAAAAAAAAAAGAATAAAAATATAAAGAATATCTAACAGAAAGCCATTGTCTGATTGTCTCTGGGAAATTTTACATAGCCCCAATTAAACTTGATGTAAACCATAAAAATTCTGGTCAGGTTCTAACAGCTCAAATTGCATTGGGACAATCCCATTTGTTTCCATATACAATGTCCATCATTAATTGATTTAATTATTTTAAAAGGGAGTGGGGAAAAAAAGAAACAGGCTATGAAAGAATGAAATTTGTTTCTGAAGAAACAAATGAAATGCCTTCACTTTTAATACTGAATATTAAGAACAGTTTCCATAGTACACTTGAGTTCCCAAAGCACTTCCATTCCTTCTCTCATTTGGTGCTCCTCACGTCACAGGTCTACATGCCCTGTGAAATACTCAGGTAAACAGCACTATTTATATTTTACAACAAAAAGGAAAGGCTACACAGCAGACAAATAGAACAAAGGCTAGAACCAAGTAGAAGATTTTTCCAATTATCCTATAGTATTTTTTAGTCCATCATTTAAGAAAAATTATATGAGGAATTAAACAAAAAAAACAGCAGCTTGCCTTCACAAAATCTGTGTCTGTGAGTAGGTGGTGCCTGGTATGGAAGACATTCATCGTCACCTGCCTGAATTGCTACTACAAATTAACCTCTCTACTTCTGCCTCTTCTATTTCAATTGATCCTCCATAGGGAAGATGTTATCCTTCTAAAACATAGATTTGGCTGTGTTGTTCCTTTGCTTAAAAATCTTCACTTAGCATAGAATAAAGCCAAAATATTTTAGCATGGCATTTAGAACTCTTTATATAAACTGATATCAGTCTCTCTTTCCAATTGAATTATAAGTCTGCAATGATCCTATGATTCACAAAGACCTCTATGATCCACCTCCCTCCTGCACACCCCCAGCCTCTCTGATACCATTTTCTACTGCGCTGACCCTTACTTACTCACTCCACCCCAGCCACACTGGCCTCCTTACTATTCCTCAAACATGCTAAGTATAGTCATTCCTCAGGGACTTTGCACCTGCTCTTCCCTCTGCCTTGGAACACTCCTCCCCTAGATATCCAATGGCTTGGTGCCTCACTTCCTTTAAGGCTCTGCTGAAATGACATCTTAATAGAGGGGCTTTTCCTGATCACCCACCACTCCCCTCATCCCTTTATCTTGGTTTGTTATTCTTCAAAACACTATCACCATCTAACATTCCATATAGTTACGTGTTTCTCTCTCTCCCCCACTAGAATGTAATGTATATAAAGGCAAATATTTTATTCTGTTCCCACTTCCCAGAACAGTGCCTTCAACATAGAAGGCTATATAAATATTTGTTGCAAATGAACATATGAATTCGACACCCTTCACACTACCTTCTAGTCACACCAGAGGCCGCTTCTCCACAGCTTCAAGCCCTGTGTCTTTTTCATCTATTCCTAATAACTGGGCTGTCCTTTCCTCATTGTGGCAAAATCCTCTTCCCTCCAATCCAGCTAAAATGCTGTCTCCTCAGTCAGGCCTTCATTAACCTCTCCTCTATATTCTTACTGCACTCAATTTACTGTTTTATTATACTTAACCCATGTCTTAAACCACATATACTACATGTTTATCTTCCTAGATAACTGAGTTTCTAAAGAACAAAGACTGCTATTCCCCTCTTTATCCCCAAGACCTAACAATAAGCCTAAAAGGCTCTTTCTCAGTAAGTGCTTACTGAATCAATTTATTTTCTGAGTCTTTACTAGTTCTAGGGAGTGGATAGTGTAGTGTCCTTCTCTTGATATCTGTGGAGAAGTTTGTAGCAAAGGTAGCCAAAAGTGATAATAAATGAGATCCCATGACTGCTATAGTAGGGAGTACTGCGAGACATAGAAAAGTCAGCACAACTCAGGCAGAAGACCAAGACGGGATTCAGCCTATCCAACTGACCATACTGGGTGTAATATGTAAACAACCAAGATTTAGAAATGTGTTCCCCACGTACTCATAAGGATTTCCTAGCCCTCACAGAACAGATGAAACACCATATAATAGTTTCACACACAAGAGACTGGAAGCGGGGAGTAGGCTGGCAGCTGCCCCCTCACTTCTTAAGAAGTAATATATTTTTGTGATCACAACTTCTACAAATGAGATAATTTACTTCCTTTGTAGATGCTGTGGTTATCACAGGCAAAAAGCCAAGCTCTCAGGGCCTGCCCCGTGGCTCACTTGGGAGAGTGTGGTGCTGATAACACCAAGGTCAAGTGTTCGGATCCCTATATAGGGATGGCCGATTAGCTCACTTTGGAGAGCGTGGTGCTGACAACACCAAGTCAAGGGTTAAGATCCCCTTACCGGTCATCTTTAAAAAAAAAAAAGAAAGCCAAGCTCTCAAGTCTTGAAGTACAGGGGATGATCTGTGAACAGGGTTTAAGATATTTAAGAACTAGTGCCTTCATTAAGTGACCAGGTTATAGTTTGAAATTTATTTTCAAATCCACTGATCCAGTCTCTCTCTCTCATCTCCCATCCCCCATATTCCCACCTCCATCTCTATTCTTTCTCCCCTACTCCCTGTCATATTAAAAAAAAAAAAAAAAGAATATTTACTATCTGTCAGATTTATGTAATAAAGTGTACCCTCCTTGAGCTAAATTTAGAAAGAAGGCAAAATGAATGCTTTGTAAACTGTGAGTTGTTACTGGCTTTCCAAAGAAAAAATCTCCTTCGTTATTAAAATATGGTAAACATCATGTTCTTTCTGGTAGGTAGATGCCAGAAAAAGACAACAGGATCCTTAAAATTTGGATGCTATTAAGATCTATTTTCAACAGAGTAAGGTAGATCTTAAGGCAGGAACAAGCAAGTTTCAGCCTTTGAACTAATTTCTTCCTGTCTGAAGAATAAAAATAAGTGTCCTCCCTCACCTGTACTCAAGGTAGAAAAACAACAGAAATATCTTTTTTTTTTTCCTTTTTTGTCTTTTTTTTTTTTACTGACCGGAGACGGGATCGCAACCCTCTGTGTCGCGCCTGTACTGGGGACCGGCAACGGCATCGCAACCCTCGGTGTTGCGCCCGCACCATGCTCAGCCAGTGAGCGGGAACCGGTCTCCACATGGGATCCGAACCCTTGGCAGGAGCGCCGCCGCGCTCCCAAGCGGCACACTCTCCAGTGTGCCACCGGGCCGGCCCACAACAGAAATATCTTAAATACACATGACAGAGATGTAATTCCACTGGTCCACACTGTTGATTTGCTTCTAGTGGTCTCTCTCACTCCTAATCTTTGCCTTTTGTTGTCTCTTTTATGTAACTCTAAGACCCTGAGATTTTAAATCTTTTCTTTCACCTCCCACTTTTTAACCAATATGTAAGACAAAAGAACCTTTTTATCTTATTACATATTTCCCATTCAAATGTTTAAAGAAGAGATGAATAGGCTAGTTCAGTTCATACTTCTCACTCAAATTATCTTCCAAAGTAAATTAAATTCTTTATTTGTAACAAAAGGAAAAACACCTTATCCTATTATCACCTACTGACATTTTCACCTTAACATCATGAAATACAACAGGCCTAATGTTGGAACTATTAAAAATAATAAAAAATCCCCAACCCCATTCAAAATGCACACCAAAGTTCAGATAAGAAAAAAAAACAAAAACTCACCATTATCTTTATTTTCTTTCAAAAACCCATTAACAGCACATTTGAATTTTAAAATAGTGTCATCATCAGGCACCCGATGCCCAACTGTAAAAATTTTTAAGTAAGGAATAGTTTCTGGTAAATCCTATAAAGTAAAATCATGAAAAATGTATGTTATTTCATTTGTAGGGAAGGAATTAAAGATTAATTCCAGAATATAAACCAAGAGATTAGAATAAACTTAATATGTCAGTAATTCTGATAAAAAAGCCATTTTTTTTCCAAAGCTGCTTCAAGGAATATCACTTGATTTTCATTAAAACTACAGAACAGATAGTCAATAGGCATACAAAACTCAAAGCAAATTCCATGTGAATAAATGCATATATAACTAAATATTTTATAAATAGTTTTATATAATATTTTCAATTTCTACGTAATAGTTCACATTTCAAAGGCCAGTTCCTTCATAAAACAGCTGCAATGTATGTAAAATAGTAGAACAGAGTCAGAAGAACTTAGATATGAATTACGAGATAGAGTGAAATTCAGGTACTGTTGAGAACTGGTATTCTTGTGGTTGGAGAAAGTAGATACAAATGAAAGACAGAAGAGGTTAAGTGAAAATCCTGCAGTTCTGAGTTTAAATGGGAAGTATCAATATGACACCATGATATATTTTACATTACAAACAAACACATATTTCCTAGCTCTGTACGTGGAAAAAGCCTAGAAACAATGTCAGCCTAGTAGCAATGAACACTTCAGGAACTCAGACTGTAATCTCTAAATACCTTTCTCACTGGAAGGAATAAAAGCTCTTTGGATAAATGGCTGAGCTCAGGTTGGGGCACAAAATGTACAAGAAGAGCTTGAAACTTTTTTTTCAAACAAATGCAAAAAAAGTGATCAAAGATTGCAAGGGTTGTGTCAAAAGGACTGAGAAGATAAATTGAGAAGCTCCAATTGTTCAAAGACAGGACCTCAATTTGTGCCTCAATAAGAAAAACAACTGCAATGGAGTTCATAATGACACACAAAATTAATTAATAAAATATAATATCTAATTGGTAACCACTAGAGAATATTAGTAAATCAACTCATTATTTTGAAAACTGTTAAATAAGAGTATCATGCCTGTATAACTGGGCAATCAAATAGTGGATGAAAGGAAAAACTTCTTATAGAAATATACCTAGTAATAAATGAAAAAAGAATGATAGACTTCACCATTAATGGATTTAGGTATCAATCATCTATGCCTGCTAATATCACAGAAAGAGACAACCACTCATTAAAAGCTTCCTGATGAAAGAACACATCATCACCTATGAAACTGTCTTGCAACAACAACAACAAAAAAATCAAGCCTGAATCTGATCAAGCGAGGTCTGACTACCAAGTTACAGGAAATAAAAAGACCAAAGTATATTTTAAAACAAATAGTTATGCAATCATCAAAACCTATGTAGTACAAATTACCTGGTTTCTTTAAAACAAAAAATTCAAAAGAAAAAGAAAGTGAGAGAGACATGGAGGGGAACCTATAGATTACATAAGACTTAAGAGACCTAACAACCAATGGCAAAATGACAATTTTTATGACATTTAGGAGATGATTGCAAATTTAAAGCACTGATTGGATATTTGACATTAAAAAACTGTTATTAAGGAATAAAAGTCCTATATAGTTGACCCCTGAACAATGTGGGGGTTTGAAGCGTTCAAACCTTGTACAGTCGAAAATCCACATTCCGCTTTTGACTCCCCAAAATCTTAACTACTAATAGTCTACTGTTGACCAGCAACCTTAGCAATAACACAGTCCACTAACACATATTTTGTATGTTATATAATATATTCTTACAATAAAGTAAGCTAGAAAAAAGAAAATGTTATTAAGAAAACCAAAGAAAGAGAAAATACATGTACAATTACTGTATGTATATTTATTGAAAAAAATCCACATGTAAGTGGTCCCACAGAATTTAAAACCGTGTTGTTCAAGGATCAACTGCATTATAAATATACATACCAAGAATGTAGAGAAAAAATTATATAATATCTGGAATTTGCTTCAAAATATGGAATGGGGTGAAATAGGTAAGGATATAGATAAAACACAACAGCTATCAGTTCATAGATATTGAAGCTCAAAGAGTTCATGGGTGTACAATTAAAAGCAACAAATATTAGTGTCTCCTTCTGCATATCTCTGAAATTTGTGATAATAGTTTAAAAACAAGAGGACAACACTATGGAAAACAGTTTGGCAGTATGTCATAAAATCAAACATAGAACTACCATATGACCTAGCAATTACACTCCTACCTACGTAGCTAAAAGAATTGGAAGCAAAGGTTCAAACAAATATTTGTACACCATTGTTAACAGCAGTGTTATTCACAGTTGCCAAAAGGTGGAAACAAGCCTACCGCCCATCAATAGATGAACAGATAAATAAAATATGTTATATGCACACAATGGAATACTATTCAGCCATAAAAAGGAATATTTCATACGTACTATAACTTGGATAAACCTTAGAAACACGCCTACTGAAATAAGCCAGACACACAAGGGAAAATACTGTATGATTCCACTTCCATGAGGAACCTAGAAGAGGCAAATTCAGAGAGCAAAAGTAGACTAGAGGATACCCAGGGCCTAGGGAGAAGGGAGAATGACTGATGGTTACAGAGCTTTTGTCAAGGATGGTGAAAAAGTCCTGGGTATAGACAGTAGTGATGGTTATACAACATTGTGAATGGTTTTAATGCCAATGAATGGTACCCTTATGAATGACTAAACTGATAAATATCATTATGGAGGCTTTACCACAATAAAAAAGGACAAGAGAGAAAATGAACTCAAGTTTTAATTCTTCCTTTTTTGAACCTCACTTTTATCAAAAACAGCAAAAACTGGTTGTTAATTGTAATCATCTATCCTCTGACTTTAGTGCAGAATAAGTACCCAATAGGAGACATTAATACTGCTGCTATTTCATCAGCACAGGATTATTGTGAAGATTAACTAAATTAATACATGTGAAAGTACTTTTTAAATGGCAAACTGCTATACAAATACAAGTGCTAACAAACATTAGGTGTTACTGTTCCAAAGGCCATGAAACTGGTCAGGAGGATAATTCTTTCCCACTGATACGCCACATGGGGCCAGCCGAATACACAGGTTTCCTTCTTATATGAAAATATATTAGGAGAAGAAAGCATAAAACTTAGATGACAAGTGTCTTTTACCATGATGCTTACACATGCTCAGGCAGCTGCTTAAAATAAGTGCTAAAGACATACAATGTATTCTTTTCTTTCCTTTCAGGCCACTACAAGTCTTACTAAATCTACTTCATTTTCAAAATAATGATATGGACACTTATAGAATTTCTTAAGCACACCCACAGCCTACTGCCAAATATTATAGCTCAATTCATGTCTAAATTCTCATTGTAAGTCAGCAATTAAAAATATTTAATTAAGGAAATCATCTGGTTCCCTTTTAAAATTATTACCCAGGAAAGAAGGCCGGCCTTCACATTAGCACAAGATGACAACTTCTGAATTACTGCTGAATTACCATGAATTATTTTAGTATTAGAATGAAGAAAGTTCTCTTCAATTAAGGGTTCTGTTTACCTCTGGTTTATAATAGCGTTGAGTATATGTTAAATCAATTATCAGTCCTAGTTCTTCATTTTGTTCTCGGATTTTGTTAAAAAGATCCAAAGGGGAAAAGCGTTCTTCTGGAGCAAGTTTCTCTTCAAAACTCTGTCAAAGAGAATGAAATAAGAAAGAGCAAATGTGTGTTTAAAATCCTGTGTTATACTATACATTTACTCAAGCCCTGTGATGCTAACATACAATGGGTTTTGAAGGAAAGTTTCTACTCTTCTGGAATGAAGAAGCTACATTACAATCCTTTCATCCAGTAAGACCAGAAGGAAGAAAATAAGCCCAATTCTACGCATTTATTTCTATGCTTATTTATTTCCTGTTGGTCTCCTAGCCAAACTGTAAATTCCCAGAAGGCGAGAATCACACTTTGTTCACCACTGTATCTCCAGCTAACAGTGGACTGCCCATCATATCTAGTGCTTATAAATATTTCTTAAATGTCTACATGTATGAAGGATGGCTTTTATTGCGAAATATTCTTTTGTATATGTGGCTTATTTTTGGACTTTATGCTCTTTTCAATTGATCTGTCTGGCTATTCAAGGGCCAGCAACATAACTTTTTTTTTTTTTAATAGCCTTTAGTTTTTAGAGCAGTTTTAGGTTCACAGCAAAATTTAGCCAAATGACAGACTGTACTTTCCCTCCGGGACCATCAACATTCCATCCCAGTGTGGTCCGTTTATTACAATCGATGAACCAACTCTGACACATCACTATCAACTAAACTGCATACTTTATATTACATATGGTTCACTCCGTGTTATATATTCTATGGGTTTTGACCAATACAGGTGGTCTTCAAAAAATTCATGGAAGGATTCACATTACCTTTTAATTCAACTTTTTCACAATCTTATAGAAGGATCCTCTTCTATAAAGACACGTATCAACCCTTCCTTTTTGTATCACACACAGTAGTTTCACTGCCCTGAAAATCCCCTGTGCTTCAACAAGACACTTTTAATATCGTTTAATATGTGGTAGGGCTAGAGGACTCCCCCCTCCACCTCCATTATTCTTTTTCAGACTTTTCCTGGCTATTTATGTTTATTTTTCTATGAGTTTAAGAACCTGCCTAACTCAGAAACTTCCTACTGAGATGATTTTATGTTTAGAAATTAACTTAGGAAGACTTCTCAGATTTGACGGTGAGTCTTCCACATAATATTGTAAAAGTTCTGAAGAGTAAATTGCTTAGAAAGCCATCTATTCAGCCAGTTTCTTGCACAGACATGGAGCGGATGAATCAATTATCATCTCCATCTATTTGCATAATAACTAACATTAGATAGCTAATTTAAGTCATAAACCCTTTAGTAAGACTTCCTCAATTAACTCTGTCTGGAGTCACTTCTCCCTCCTTTGAATTCGTAAGTAATTTTTGCCATAGCATTTATTTGACACTTACATAATATTTCATACTCTAGTGTGCTTGGGAAGTGACTGTCAAGTATTGAGGCTGTTTTTCCTTGGGTGTCTTCTCTAAGAAACACGAGAAACCAATGCCACATTTCACTGCCACACACGGATAGTTCATCTCTCTACCTCCACTACATGCACAGGAACTACACTGAGAGCGCTTATACTCCTTCATAATCCCCTCTATGGTACTTTCAACAACCCCAACACTGAAGAAAACAAGTATACAGAACTAGAAGAAGCCTTTAATTAAGACATCGGGCAGCAATGATTTGTGGCGGTGGGGAGAAAAAGAAGTGAAGAGTCCTCCGGTTTTCTCTCCTCTTGTCGATGGACTTTCAGGCAAGGGGCTGAGCAGGGACCCTTCTGAAAGCGCAGGAGTCAATTTTAAGAGGCCACGGAGTAGGAACTTCAAGAGTTAGGACAATAGCATAGACGAGGAGATGTATAGGAAAAAATTCACAGTAACTGCAAACGTGGGTAAGGAATCCATTCATTCAACAAAGATTTGTTAACATTCTGTTATATGTCAAACACTATGCTTGGTGTTGTTGGATGTAGGTGTAAATAAGAACCACGTGTTTATCTCTCTAAAACAACTAATTTGGAAGTCTAGAGATGCAGAAAAGTTGACACAGCAGGTGAAAAAGGAAGCCTGACCTATGGGTCACAAACTGAATAAATTCCTAAAACATTCAACGTGGGCTTTTCCTGATACTAATCCCTGCTATGTTGCGCAATTTTAACAAGATATGAAATCTAGAAGACAATATTTGTCTTCATCTTCTCTTCTTACATTTTTTATGCATGTCATATGCTTTCCCAACCTATTCCTTTCCTAGTTCAAACAAAAACACAACCTTCAGAGTTTCCATGTTCACATCGATCTCGCTGATGCAGACCACTTTTGTGGTTGTGACAACAGGAGGGAAGGGGTCTTACTGGCATCTAGTAGGTGAGGATCATAGATGCTAGACAGCTTGCCAAATTCAGAACAGTCCCACAAATGTGTCCTGCATACAGAATGACTTTCACTGTCCTACTCAACATTAATATGAGTTAAAAAAAACTTCATATTTATGTCAGCCTCGAACCCAACTCCATTTCACAAACAAACGCAAAGTAGTTTGCACAATTTGAATGAACACAGAATTTTCCAGGATAATAATAATCTTACCAACCAAGTGAAGACCGTACTTTGTTTTGTTTGCAAATCACCTAAAAGCGGTTCACTACTATGAAAACCCCTACCACTAAGTCAATATAACCCACCTAGAGCAGTCTGCATTTGTAATTCTTGCACTCATGGTGCAAGCAACTATTTCTTCATGTCCTCTAGTGTAGTTGTGTCCAAACATTTACATATTGAAACACTATTACTTTATTACAAATTACTTTTCAAAAATTTATTCTTTATATTATAATGATGGTATTACATTGACTTTTTTCTTTCAATTTATGTATGAAGTAGATTATATTTTATCTATGAATTTCATTTCAGTAAGAGGCATTACAAAGTATCTGCTACAAAAATGGAAAATGGAGTGTGAGAGGGTTGAGAACCAGTGTCCCACATGGTTAATTCAGATTTCTGAAAGGATACTGAATTAACTTTTGCTTACCTTTTGCAAAGGAACTTTGAAAGCAATGAACCGAGTCCCAGGCATGCGCTGTCCAACTGGGAGATAGTCCTTCCACCTATCAGATATATTTTTTATTAGCCAAAGTGTATGATAGCCTTGTCTCCCTGCAGAGAATGAAGAAACCTTGAAAATGGGAATCACAGCCCACACAGCATGTCCCCTCTTTCCTCTGTTTTGCATTTTGCCACACCACTTATTCAATCCCACCTAGTAACAACCTAGACTTTCCTTCTTCCTGTTTCTCCATCTTGAAAACATATACAAGACAACAAAACAGTGCGAGATTCCCCCAAATAAGGCATATTTAAAACCAGAGACGGCCAGAACTTCTGTATCCCTGACAAAACTTGGCCTAGTACCAAATGCCAAGAAAGCATTAATTATACATTGACTGAAAGAGTTTAAATTCAATTCTTTCACTTCACAGTTTATTTTTGGTCTTTACACAACTGATGCCATTAAATTCAACCAGTAGGGAAGTCTGAGTTCATATTTTAAGAGAAAACTTGATAGAAAGGGCCTGTGAACTCCAGGTGGCACAGTGAAAAGTAATATTTGAGTTGACTTCTGTGGGATGAGTTTTAACTAACTGGGGTTAATACAGTATATCTGCAGCACAGAAAGTGAGGACAAGAGTGGAAAGAGATGGGGCTGGAAAAGCAGACAGGATCCCAGACCATGCAGAACCTTATATTACAGATATCGATAAGGAGTTTGTTTCTATTCTTAAAACAATGTTTTTGAGCAATGTTTATGAGCAATATTCCGATTACAATTCAATTTCAGTTTTTCACAATTACCTATTAAAAAAATTTCCTGTGTGAAGAATGGATTGAAAGGAAACAAGTAGATGAATGGACACTAATTAGGACCCAACTGCAATAGGTCAGGCAAAACGTGTATTGAGGAGCTGATAGAGAAGTTGACAGAGTCAAAAGATACTCTGGAAATAGAATGAGGTATGAGATGAGGGAGAGGAAGGTCTCAAGGAGGAAACACAGTTCACAAAGTCCCCAAATGAACCGTCTGCACGTACAGAGGAAGGTATCTCAGATGACACCTGTTTGGAAGCAACAGTCTGCACTTTGAGTTTCTGGAAACAGTACAAACCTACCTTCCATGTAAGATCTCAGGGCGGTACTGCTGGGTTAATTTTCTCAAACTTCTATCTTATTACTCACTTTCTCTGTGCCAATATAACACAGCTTGGGGAATTGAGGGAGGTTCCATTTGGGTAACTGAGGAGTGTCCCCAACACTAACAGTTCCGCCTTAAAGCAGTCCTTCCGTCTGTCTTCTCACTGACGAGCAATGGCCGGGCCTCGCTTTTAAAAGAATGGGGGGTGGGGCGGAGATCACAGACACTGTCCCTTTCAGCGACTGCGGGCGGGGCAGCGAGAGGGACACTGCCTCTAAGGGACAAGGGTCGGAAGGGGCGGAGGGGCCGAGCGCGCGGCAGTGACAGTGAGAGGCGGCGACTGCAAGACCTGAAGCCCAGGCCCGGACGCTACCGGCTGGAAGGGCCATGCCCAAGCCCCGGCGCATTAAGTGAGGACAAGAGTGGAAAGAGATGGGGCTGGAAAAGCAGACAGGATCCCAGACCATGCAGAACCTTATATTACAGACCATAATAAGGAGATTGTTTCTATTCTTAAAACAATGTTTTTTAGCAATGTTTATGAGCAATATTCCGATTACAATTCAATTTCAGTTTTTCACAATTACCTATTAAAAAAATTTCCTGTGGGAAGAATGGATTGAAAGGAAAGAAGTAGATGAACGGACACTAATTAGGACCTCGTATAACTTCGTATAATGTATGCTATACGAAGTTATTACGCATAGTGTTTGAGGTACTAGCCAGAATGATCAAGCAAGAGAAAGAAATAAAGAGCATCCAGATTGGAAAAGACAAAGTAAAATTGTCCCTGTTTGCATATGACATGATTCTATATGTAGAAAAGCCCAAAGACTCTACACAAAAACTCTTAGAGTTGATAAATGATTTCAGTAAAGTTGCAAGATACAGAATGAGCACTCAAAAATCAGTAGGGTTTTTGTATTCCAACAATGATGGAAGGGCCATGGCCAACCCCCGGCGCATATTACCTTTCGGGGACGTGGTTTCCGCCCGAACCCTTCTTCTTAGCCGAGCAGCGTCCAGAAAAGTGGCGGCCCAAACCCCAGCCACCGCGAGTACGATGCCATTGGCTCATGTGGGCCCCAAGATGCCGACCACCCGATACCAATAAAGCCAAAGCGGCCAGCCCGGCGCAGTCGGTGACAGAACAAGTTCCCAGAGCGAAGGCGCCTCCGCACCAAACACGAAGCGACCCGCCGCCCGCTGCTGCGCATGCGCCACCGCCCGTCTCGCCGACCTCACCGCGCCGCTTACCGAGGCGCTTGGTTTGTAAACAGGCCTTTGCTGGCTACAGCGCCCTCCTTAGCCGACAGCCGGTACTACAGGACGATGAGTTCGTGTCTGCGCCCTTCAGAGTTCAAAACAGGACATGGGATGGAAAGCCAAGTCCTCCTGCTACCAATCCCTCGTGCGTTCCCCCAGATGTTTCCAAGTGCTTCCATTCACATTTTGAATATTGTGTCTCTTTACTTTCACACATATGTATATCCCCTATTTTTATACAAAAGCAGCATGCTCTGCATATTCAATACATCTTGAACACCGATATTCACGGTCAATTTATATGCACCCCCCTTCTATTTTTTAATGGCTGTACAGCATTTGATTGAGTATAAGTAACATAATTAAAAGTATCATAATTTATTTAACCAGTCTAATATTGGTGGACCTTTAGTTGTTTTGAGGTTGTAGTTGTTTTGTCTTCAGTTACAGACGATGCTGTAACGTGAACATCCTTCTACATATATACAACTATATCTAAATTCCTAGAATTAGATTTGCTGCAATGAAACATATACAAACTTGAAATTTTGAAAGATTCTGCCTAATCAGGCATTAAAAATAATGTGGCAATTTATACTGCCATTCACAGCCTAACTTTTACTGGGTTCCTATCCCATGCCAGGTATCATGCTAGAGGTGACAGCATGTATTTACATTTTAGCAATACCAAAACATCACTGAGAGAGATAAGGGTGGAGCTCAAGTCCAAGATTTCCACCCGGTATCAGGCATAGGAATCTGTACCTGTTAGAAAAACTCTGATATCTGCTACAAGTGGAATAGCAAAGGGCAGCACGTCCTACAGTAGGTCTGAAGACAGAATAGACTACTAAATTCCAGATTAAACTGTTGTTAATTATAATAACAAATTTTAGTTTCCAATTTCTGAAAGTACCTTACATGCATTGTTAGTAATCTTCACTACCATTTTAGGGCTGGGTAAACTAAGGGTCAGAGAAGTCAAAGTTATTGAATAAATGAATGAACGAATGATTGAATGAAAGGGACAAAAGACCACTAGCTTTAACATTTTTGGAATACTCGTATCGCAACAAATTTTAAATCTACAAACACTGAATATTTCCACATAATTAGAAATGGGTCATTATTACTGAATTCCTAATTAGAAAAACAAAAGACAGAAGTTGGCATCACACAGATTACAAAGTTACAATTATGCACATTCATATGTGGTATTCAATTATAAAATCCCCTTTGGAATTTATAGAAAAAATATCCAATAGGTGTATGGTTACCAAAATGTACAAATGGTACAAATATCTATAAACATGACAACACACAAAATGTGACATAAGTCTGTCAGAAACTAGAAATGCTGTATTAGTCAGGGTTCTCCAGAGAGACAGAATCAATAGGATATGCTTTAATTCCATGAGAGTGATTTATTAAGGGAATTAGCTCACGTGGCTATGAAGAAAAGTCCCACGATAGGCCGTCTATAAACCAGATGCCGGTAGCGTGGCTCAGTTCAAGTCCAAAGGCCTCAGATCCAGGGAAACTGATGGTGTTCTTGGTATAGGTTCTGGAACCCAAAAGTTGAAGAGTCTCAAGCCCTGATGTCCGTGGACAGGAGAGAAGAGTGTATCTCAGCTCCAGTGGATCGAAAGAGAGCTTCACCTCTTTCCTCTGTATTTTGATCCCTCGGACCCCAGTGGATTGGATGGTTCCCACCCACACTGAGGGTGGGTCTTTCACATCCAGGCCACTCAGACACTCATACTAATCTCTGCTGGAAACACCTTCATGGATGCACCTAAAAGATTGCTTTACCAGGTTCCTCAGCATTCCTTCATCTAACCAAGCTGACATCTAGAATTAACCTTCACAAACACTATATTGATGTTGTACTTGCAGTTTGCTAAAAGGCACAAACTTGGGGTGAGAACAAACTCAGTTATAGTTGGTACACACAAAAACCCAGATCTGGGCAGAATAGGGTTTCCAGAAGGTATGGGAACTGGCAAAGAGCAGGCTGTTTTGGAAGGGAGTGTGTCCAACATGAGGTAAAAGTATGTCTTCACCTGTATGAATACAACCCCAAAAGCACAGGCAACCAGAGAAAAAATGAACAATTGTGATTATGTCAAATTAAAGGGCTGCTGCACAGCAAAAGAAACAATTAACAGAGCAAAAAGACACCCAAGAGAGTGGGAGAAAATATTTGCAAAATATACATCGGACAAAGGATTGATATCCAGAGTATACAACCAACTCAAACAACTGAACAGCAAAAAACCAAGGAACCCTATTAAAAAATGGGTAAAGGAGCTTAACAGGCATTTCTCAAAGATATACGAATGGCCAACAGACACATGAAAAAATGCTCAACATCACGCAGCATTTGAGAAAGGCAAATCAAATCCACTTTTAGATACAATCTCACTCGAGTTGGGACGGCTAATAGCCAAAAGGCAGAATGATAAATGCTGGCGAGGATGTGGAGAAAAAGGAACCCTCCTACCCAGTTGGTGGGACTGCAAAACGGTGCAGCCGCTATGGAAAATTGTATGGAGACTCCCCAAACAATTACAGATTGATCTTCCATATGAGCCAGCTATTCCACTGCTGGGTACATACCTGGAGGAATGGAAATCATCATGTCGAAGGGACACCTGTACTCCCATGTTGAGTGCAGCACTATTTACAACAGCCATCATTGGACGAGTGGATCAGGAAAATGTGATATATCTACACAACGCAATACTACTGTGCTATAAAAAAAGTGAAATACAACCATTTTCAGCAACATAGATGGACTTAGAGAAAATTATATTAAGTGAAATAAGCCAGGCACAGAAAGAGAAATACCGCAGGTTCTCACTTCTTCATGGGAGCTAATAAAAGTAAATAAATAAATAGAAAAACAAATAAATGGGGCAGGGAGAAGAAGACACAACAATCACGATTCCGTGACTTTGTTAAGTGAACGGATATGATGTTGACGGAGGGCACTGGGGAGAGGGAGGAGGCAGAGGAAGAATTGGTGAAGGGACACGAAGGTCAACGACACTGTTTAGTGATAAATAAAATGGTTTTGAAAACTAAAAAAGTGTGCCTTCACAAGCACGTCGTACAGTGGGTTGAAAAGCTTAGGAGTAAGGGACATTTGGAGCATGAAACAGCTAAGGTGACACTAACAATATCTACCACAATCTGGCAGGGCCCAGGCACAATGTAGGCATTTGAGGGATTCCAGTCTTTAAGAAAAGCAAAAAGACAGAAAGGATAGAATAAAGAAGGGCCTCGTTTATTCCAGCACTATTTACAACAGCCATCATTGGATGAGTGGATCAGGAAAATGTGATATATCTACACAACGCAATACTACTGTGCTATAAAAAAAGGTGAAATACAACCATTTTCAGCAACATAGATGGACTTAGAGAAAATTATATTAAGTGAAATAAGCCAGGCACAGAAAGAGAAATACCGCAGGTTCTCACTTCTTCATGGGAGCTAATAAAAGTAAATAAATAAATAGAAAAACAAATAAATGGGGCAGGGAGAAGAAGACACAACAATCACGATTCCTTGACTTTCTTAATTGAACAGAGATGATGTTAATGGAGGGGACTGGGGAGAGGGAGGAGGCAGATGAAGAATTGGTGAAGGGACACGAAGGTCAACGACACTCGTATAACTTCGTATAATGTATGCTATACGAAGTTATTACGCATTTTTCTGTTTATTACACATGTTTTGTTAATACGGTTTCTCGGTCTATGTTTATAGGTTTATTGAAAATCACCTTCTATCGTGGTCCGTTTTTGGTTAATAGTATTCACTCAGAGTAGATAATATTCGCTTTCATAATATTACATCTCTGATAACAGAACTTCATTTATGAGTAAACTTACTAAGCTTTGACTCTTGCTATATTCATTATACCTCAATTTTCATTAATACCTACGTATTCCATTTAGTACTGTGATGTTACGTGTTTTTCATGACTTTTGTCTTATTGTCTTTCCAGAACTTAATGATCTTCCTTCATACAAGTCATATGTATTACTTTCATTCATGTGTGAATTATAATTTTTATTATTATTCTAATCACTATTTAGAGGAGTAACCTAAAGCTCAGAGAGTTTAATTAGCTTTTTCTTCAAACGGCATTTCTTGAGAAACACTGAGGTAGTCATTTTGACTTTGGAGCAGAAGCTAGGCTTGAAGAGGGTTAAGAATGGTCCTTTACATTTACCCACTGGTGGGCTTACATGTGAACTCTACGGAATGGCATGTGACCTACCCAAGCAAAATGAGACCGAAGATTGCAATAGCAGTAGGTGTACAGTTTTCTAATGCACACACACACAAAAAATTGCCTGCATTTAAGGTGTCATTTCTCCCAGTTTCTGGCCTTTGCTCAGAGCAAGAGGTCAGGGTCCGTAACCTGGCAATGATACAAACATAACGAGAGAACTTGAATAAGACAATCTGACCTCTCTGAGCCTCGGTTTCCTCACTTGTAAAAGGAGAATGTTAAAACAGAAGTTTGCTAAGGGCCTACTACTTCTAAAATGCTTCAATTCTAGGAAAAAGTTATGAGACAATGCTAGTACAGGCTCAAGGGAAAGACAGGGCAGGGAGAAGTTTGCTTCTAACCTGGGGAACAACACATGAACCAGACTACTTGGGTCTTCTGCACATCTGTGCCCAAGTTGGAGCAGAGGCAGTTCCTCAGAAGAGTATCAAAGTGCTCCAGCACTTACAGACATCATAAGCTTTGACTTTTGGTATCTCAGTGAGTATTGGTATTAGAGACTTCCTGATTGCAACAACCTTAAGATAATGCTGTTCCTTAAACCTAGTGAAAGTTTACCAATCTCACCATTTGTTCATCACCCTTTTGTTTCCTGCAGAAAATTTCCAAAATTCATCTGTACTTGGAACTGCAAATTCTCTTCAGCTCTCTCTTCCTGTGGTGAGCCATGCAGCTTCTATAACAGCTGGAAGTGTCTGCAACTTTTCCAGCACCCCTGCTCCAGCTGCCAATTCGGCATGGCTACTGCCATCAGCCTCTGGCACTTCTTTCCAGCCACTCATAGGTAGTGCCTACCCTTACCAACATTCTAGCACAGCTATGTTGTCTGGGGTTCCTGGCCAGAGCCAGATCTCCACTTCAGCTACCTCCTACCCAGGTATTCTGAAGTGGGATATCACAGGAAGCACTGAAACAAAGTCATCTTCACTCGAAGACTACACGGTCACTGCCATTGATCGAGACACACCTCTTCCTTCTACATCTATGGCAGCCCAGAATGAGAAAACTGCCCATACTGTGGTCCCTCTGTATCCATCACTGTCTGCCAGCCTTGTTCAGGGGACACCATCTCAGATTCCAAATCAGGGGCATAGTCTGTCCCTTCCTTACCAGGAGGGAAGCCAGATGTATTACTATCATCAAGGCACATCGAGGCCTCTACTGTCAGGAGAGCTTGGCCCCTGCCTGCAGTCCTATGGCTCTGTGTCGTACATGGGAAGTAGGGCCTGTGCCCCTCAACCAGAGATAGTGATGGTGCTGGAGGAGGTTCAGCCCACAAATGTCCTAACACCAGTCTCCACGTCTGGAACCTACTACTCGGTGTCCGCTCAATCCATCACAGAAACAGGTTTTCAAGGTGAGTCCAAACAGCAAGAAGGGAGAGGAATGCAGTCAGCATTGCAAAGCAGGGCCAAATCTGCAGCTGAGAAGTGGTGAGTCCACAGATAGGCAGAGGGTAAGTCCTGAGAGTTTAACCACCACCATTGCTCAGTGCTCTCCATTTTCAGACTCTATATAGGTGGGAAGGTGGGATACTACAATGCCATCTATGCTACATACAAGAGAACCTCAAGAACACACCATGGGATGCCTCACTTTGTGCTGCCCCGCTCCTCAGTCTCCCTACACCACCACACTGTAATTAACTACCTTCCCTGATCTACTGCTTTAGTCTCTTTGGAAGGCACTTCAGAATTCTTATGTGGTAGTGACAGTTTAATTTTCCTTAATTTACAGCAGGATTTAAGATCTTGTGTTCAGAGATCCTGCCCAAAGCAAGTTTCAAATTGAGTGCCGTTCAAAAAGTACCATTCACATGTTGTGATATTTTCTTTGTAACCCAGGTGATAAAAAAGAGGGAGAGGGGATGGAGAGTAGTGGGCCAGAAGGACACAGATATTCTTAGGGCANAATAAATAAATCAATATAAAAACAAATAAATGGGGCAGGGAGAAGAATACACAACAATCACGATTCCTTGACTTTGTTAAGTGAACGGATATGATGTTGACGGAGGGCACTGGGGAGAGGGAGGAGGCAGAGGAAGAATTGGTGAAGGGACACAAAGGTCAACGACACTGTTTAGTGATAAATAAAATGGTTTTGAAAACTAAAAAATTGTGCCTTCACAAGCACGTCGTACAGTGGGTTGAAAAGGTTAGGAGTAAGTGACATTTGGAGCATGAAACAGCTAAGGTGACACTAACAATATCTACCACAATCTGGCAGGGCCCAGGCACAATGTAGGCATTTGAGGGATTCCAGTCTTTAAGAAAAGCAAAAAGACAGAAAGGATAGAATAAAGAAGGGCCTCAGGGGTGGGTGGTCTGGGTATGTTACACTGAGACAAGTCCAGTTATCCTGATCGATACAAAATGCAGGGAATGGGTCTCTGGAGCAAGATAACACCCTGACTATAAAAACTGAGGCTTGGGCCGGCCCGGTGGCGCACTGGATAGTGCGCCGCTTGGGAAGCGCGGCGGCGCTCCCGTCCGAGGGTTCGGATCCCAC
>NW_007726775.1:572410-574538 GCF_000696425.1 Galeopterus variegatus
CGGGAGCAACACCGAGGGTTGCGATCCCGTTGCCGGACACGGAAAAAGACAAAAAAAAAAAAAAAATGCATGGCATAAATAAGGTAATATGATATAAAACAAAAGAAAGGAAAGACATTTATGACTATTCTCTTCAGTGTACAAATTCATGACAGCTTCTGGACTCTCGCTACATAAAAACATATACATGTTGAAAATATATATCTACACACACTCACACTGAATTGTCTGTTCTGCTAGTAGAAAATGAGGCCAAAGAGTATCAACTTGTTTCTTCCAGAAACCAAAAAATACACCAGTCTCTTGTTTCCTGTGCCCTTGCCTTACCTGTTCCCTATTTTCCAGTGATGTCTTCCTTCTCTAACTATTCTTCTCTTCATTTTGCCTGGCATTGCACCCAAGCATGGCATACAAGGAATCCTAGATGCCCAAGATTCTCCAGTGGCTGTTTACAAGGGAGAGGAGGCTACAGTAACTGCCACACTGCATTCTCTCATGTGAGAAGAGAGAAAATATCCCAAATGCTTCCTACGTATAAAAGAGCAGGATGGCAGAAAGTCTTCATGGTGCAAGGAGCCAGAGGTAGCAAATTATGGGCAAATGAATTGTGACCACAGACCAGATGAGGAAACGTCTGCAATTACCTGTATCTGCTACCACTCTGCTGTTGGCTTTGAATAGGCAGAGTCCATTTCTCAAAGCATCAGGGCACTGAAGAGAAGACCCCTGCTTCTTGAAGTTTACAGGAAGTAACATCCACGAGTATCAGAATGCAACATCAAGGCTCATCTCAGACACAATGCCTAAAATGAAGGGGAAGGAAGGAGAGCAAAAGGGAGTTGCAAGTCCGATCTGGAGCCACCTGGCCCGGCCCAGCCCAGCCCAGCCCAGCCCGAGGAAGGCAGGATTCAAGGAGAAGAAACGAAGAGAAGAGCCTTGGATTACATCATTCCCTACAAGGCACACTCAACCACCTTCACCCTAGTCTTCAACGAAGGCACCAAAAGAGCCCTTTAATCCCTTCTTTTGCTCCCTGAAAGTTGCAGGAATTTCACTAAGTAAGATAACTGAAATAGTTTCAGAACAACTGCTATTGCTCACCCTATGTGTCCCTTTCCTTCCTCCCCAAGGATATTAACTGTATATGTAATATATACTTATCAATGTAAAATACTATGTATTATATGAAATATAATCTACAAAATATAAATAACTATTAGTTTATTAAATTGATGAACATCTCTAAGAAGCACTGAGATGATCTCGGGGAACGTGGAACTATCGTGTCTGTCTTGCAGTATTGAACCTCCCCAGAGTTCAGACATTTAGATGCTGCTCCTGCCACTCTCTCCGTCCAATCTCACCTTGCGGTTGGAAATTTGACCTCCCTATTGGCTATTGCATACCTTTAGACTGACTGTCTTGTGACATCATTCTCCCACCAACCTACTGCCACCTCGTAGAATCTTGGGGTTTCCATGGAGTTGTGCATAAATAAACTCGAATCATCGCCAGTGACCAGTGGCCAGTGATCAGTAACCTCTGTACTGGACACATGTGCCCTTTGGCTTCTGCCACCCAGACGTCCTCCACTATCGTATCCTCATCCTGTGTATCCTCAGCTGACGTTGCCTCTTCTCTCACCATGTCAGGTAAGGACAGAAACTTTTTAGTGTTTCATTAGATTTTTCCCACCTAAATTTATTTTATTTTATTTTTTTATTTTTATTTTATTTTTTTGTCTTTTTCTTTTTTTCGTGTTTGGCAACGGATCGCAATTCTCAGTGTCGCACCCGTACCGGACCAGGACCGGCAACGGGATCGCAACCCTCGGTGCTGCGCCCGCACCTCGCTCAGCCAGTGAGCGGGAACCGGTCTGTATGTGGGATCTGAACCCTCGGCGGGAGCACCGCCGCACTCCTAAGCGGCGCACTGTAGCAGTGCGCCACCGGGCTGGCCCCCCACCTAAATTTAGTAGTACAGTCAAGACGGTGTAGAATAATGGGGGAAAGTATTGAACCAGAAATCTGGAAACCTCATTTCAGTTTTGGTTCTGACATGTACTACCTGTGTAACTTTGGACAAACCATTTACTCTCTCACAAAATCTGTTTCCTCATATGTTATAT
>NW_007726775.1:576989-578098 GCF_000696425.1 Galeopterus variegatus
AAGAGCTCCACTCTCTCTCCTAGTCCATGACTTGAAGTGTTCTTATTCTCTCAGAAGACTGGAGAGAATTGAAAGGACCCTATATGAGAATGCTAGGCTTTATAGAACATTTCATAGTTCAAAAATCACGGTCACTTTTTGGTAACTTACAATAACCCTATGAAATACAAAGAAAATCAAGAAACAATGACATCAAATGATCACCAGTAAAGTATTCCAGTCACTGACTATCTTTTAACACAGGGTACAGTCCATGGTCCTTAAGAAGAGCTAGTGGAAATGCCTTGCCTACTGTTGCAAGGTGCCTGATTGCTGTGTTTGTATATAGAAGGAGTATCTCAATTGCCCAGGACTGACTTTTTCCTTGATTCCTTTGTAGTGATGGAAACTTCCCCGGTGATGAAGACGTCCCTGGGATTGCAACCTCCAAGCCAGGAACAAGCAGAGAATAAGAATTCAGAAGAGATGAAAACCAAGCTTTTGAAGCCACTGGATGCCTACCAGATCCCAATAGAAAACCAAGATCTTCCACTACTCCCTTTAGCAATCCCCGATATTCGCCAGATTCTGGCCTGCATTGATCCTCCTGGTCAAAAGGAGCACNTAATTAACTACCTTCCCTGATCTACTGCTTTAGTCTCTTTGGAAGGCACTTCAGAATTCTTATGTGGTAGTGACAGTTTAATTTTCCTTAATTTACAGCAGGATTTAAGATCTTGTGTTCAGAGATCCTGCCCAAAGCAAGCCCGCTCAGAATGCATCCTTGCTTGTGTATTTCATGAGGAAGAGCTCCACTCTCTCTCCTAGTCCATGACNTGTGTTTGTATATAGGGGGAATATCTCACTTACCCAGGACTGACTTTTTCCTTGATTCCTTTCTAGTGATGGAAACTTCCCTGGGGATGGAGACGTCCCTGGGATTGCAACCTCCAAGCCAGGGACAAGCAGAGAATAAGAATTTGCATGAGAGGAAAACCAAGCTTTCAAAGCCTCTGGATGCCTACCAGATCCCAATAGAAAACGAAGATCTTCCACTACTCCCTTTAAAAATCCCCGATATTCGCCAGATTCTGGCCTGCATTGATCCTCCTGGTCAAAAGGAGCACCCT
>NW_007726775.1:578251-578510 GCF_000696425.1 Galeopterus variegatus
AGTTCAAAAATCACGTTCACTTTTTGGTAGCTTACAACAACCCTATGAAATACAAAGAAAACCAAGAAACAATGATATCAAACGATCACCAGTAAAGTATTCCAGGCACTGAGTATCTTTTAACACAAGGTCCTGTCCATGGTCCTTAAGGAGAGCTAGTGCAAATGCCTTGCCCCACTGCTGGAAGGTGCCTGAGTACTGTGTTTGTATATAGGGGGAATATCTCACTTACCCAGGACTGACTTTTTCCTTGATTCCT
>NW_007726775.1:580667-582867 GCF_000696425.1 Galeopterus variegatus
CCATGAAGAAGCGGGCTCAACAAGAGCGTGAGAATGCTGCCAAATATACATCTTTGGGGAAAGTGCAGTATTTCATCGAGAGGGAAAAAGAGATGGAAATTTCTAGATACTATGGCTATGTAAAATAAGAGCTTCTAAGACTGTTTGTGCCACTTTGGGTACCAGCTGGTTTTCCACATATATATAGATGGACACAACATAGATGTAGATAGATAGATAGGAATATAGATAGATAGGAACATAGACAGATACAAATANCTGCCACTGCATCCTTGACAGGTCCTGCCAGGCCAGCTCAGCCAATTCCAATCAACACAACTCAACCAGGTTTGACCAACGCTAGGTTGCCCAGTGTCCCTCAGACGGCTGCTTCTGGGCCCGCACCCTACAAAACATCATCCTGCACTTCTCTCCAGCAGGGGCCCGTTTCCACGGCTGTGACCAAGCTCCAGTCACCACCCAAGCCTCAAACCCAATATCCACTCCAAGACTTGCNAATGCGTCCTTGCTTGTGTATTTCATGAGGAAGAGCTCCACTCTCTCTCCTAGTCCATGACATGAAGTGTTCTTGTTCTCTCAGAAGAATGCCTAGAATAGAAAGGACCCTACATGAGAATTCTAGGCTTTATAGAACATTTCATAGTTCAAAAATCACGTTCACTTTTTGGTAACTTACAACAACCCTATGAAATACAAAGAAAATCAAGAAACAATGACATCCAATGATCACCAGTAAAGTATTCCAGTCACTGACTATCTTTTAACACAGGGTCCTGTCCATGGTCCTTAAGAAGAGCTAGTGGAAATGCCTTGCCCACTGTTGGAAGGTGCCTGATTGCTGTGTTTGTATATAGGGGGAATATCTCACTTACCCAGGACTGACTTTTTCCTTGATTCCTTGTAGTGATGGAAACTTCCCTGGGGATGGAGACATCCCTGGGATTGCAACCTCCAAGCCAGGAACAAGCAGAGAATAAGAATTTGGAAGAGATGAAACCCAAGCTTTTGAAGCCACTGGATGCCTACCAGATCCCAATAGAAAACGAAGATCTTCCACTACTCCCTTTAGCAATCCCCGATATTCGCCAGATTCTGGCCTGCATTGATCCTCCTGGTCAAAAGGAACACCCTGGTCCTGACAATGCCAATGTGGGGAAGAAAAGCCTGAGTCTTGAGGACCAAGGGACACTTGAAAATGGGATTGAGTCCAGTAGTGGTTTTACAGACACCACTAAACTGGTGGAAGATATCCACCTTCTCCAGCAATTGAATTCCATGAAATATCTTGACCAATCCAAAGATCTCACAGCCATCAAAGCCAAAGACACCGAAGCCATCATGATGAATCAGGTGCAGGACAAGCCGTGTGTCATAAAATGTCCCTCCAATCAGGTCAGGAAGAATAGGCGTAATGCCTCTGAGCCTATCAGTGGTGCTCCCAGAGCCAAAAGCCAGCCACAGAACCCAGAGTGCCTGTTAGCGGGAGAAGTGGTTGTTTGCAGTGCTGCAGTCAGTGACGGGGCTCCTGTGAATGTGGCCAAGCATCCTAACAGTGAACCTCAGAAAGCTGCCTCCAGAAGGACCTGCAAAACTGAGAGCCACGGGCAGGAAAAAAAGAGGAGAAGCCGAGAAAATCCCTCCAAGAAAGCTGGTGAGAGTAAGCAGCCAGGGAACAAAGTCCAGGCAGAGGAGAAGCCAACTATTCCCAGGAAGAACAGGAAGAAAAATCAACCTGACCTTAGCCAAGAGGTCTTTAAAAAGCCTCGAAGCAGCCTAGGCATGCACATGCTGGAGTCTGTGCAGGTTTTTCATGCACTGGGGAAGAAGATTGACAAGAAAGCTGGGCTCTCTTCCTCTCGGGCCCTAGGAAACTCTAGCAACACTAGACAACTCCAGCCAGACCGAGCTATCACACGACAGCAGGATACTCCGTGTAAGGGCAAAAGTCCTGAGAAAACTCAAGTCAAAGCCCAGAAACGAGATGGCAGTGCTGNGATGAATCAGGTGCAGGACAAGCCGAGTGTCATAAAAGGTCCCTCCAATCAGGTCAGGAAGAATAGGCGTAAAGCCTCTGAGCCGATCAGTGGTGCTCCCAGAGCCAAAAGCCAGCCACAGAACCCAGAGTGCCTGTTAGGGGGAGAAGTGGTTGTTTGCAGTGCTGCAGCCAGTGACGGGGCTCCTGTGAATGTGGCCACGCATC
>NW_007726775.1:584871-587269 GCF_000696425.1 Galeopterus variegatus
ACATAGATGTAGATAGATAGATAGGAATATAGATAGATAGGAACATAGACAGATACAAATACAGATAGATACAATATGCATATAGATAGATAGATATAAATTTTTCTATTCCGATATATTTTTAAAACTGAATTAAATGGAATAAAGACATGTAATAGAATTAATAGATGAGTAATAAAAAAGCCTCCTGAGTTTTCCGATGCTGTTAACTGTGGTTTTTCTTTGGCGGTGGAGGTGGGGATCAAAGGCTGCATTAGAAAGAAGAAAATGAAATTTGGGTGGAAGAAAAGGGAATAAAGGGATAAGAACTGAGGAAAGAGGAAGCAGCCCATAAAGGGATAAGGACTGAGGAAAGAGGAAGCAGCCCGGTTCGGGACTAGGAAGGCCATAAGGGGGAGAGGTTTTATGGCTCATAAAAAGAATCAGGAATAGGGAAAATGGCAAAAGGAAGATGCAGACTCTGAGGTTAGGTTAAAAGAATAAAATTTGGATAAAGTTGAAGAAGGCTGGAGATCAGTCTGGGCTGACCAGAAGAAATGTAAAAAATCTCTCACAGAGGATGGCTTTATGTCTCATGACCTACCAGATAGCTTCTTAGAAAACAAGGTCAGGACATATCTCCAACAGGTTTGGGTTACCTTTTGCATGTGTGAGTAGAGCTGGGAAAGGTGAATACTAAACACAGGGGAATCCACCAGGGGAGTGGCAAGAGCTCACAGTTATCCTGGGGCAGGTGATAACCTGGGGCCTAGCAAAGTGAACCGCAGCAGCATGAGGCTCACCNCTTCCACCCTTTAGCAAATATCCATAAAGCTGCTATAAACATCCCAGTGTTAGTTTTGTGTGATTATAAGTTTTCCACTCATTTGGGCAATTACCAAAGAGTGCAATTGCTGGACTGTATGGTAAGAATAAGTTTAGTTTACAAGAAAGTGCTAAATTGTCTTCCAAAGTGGCTGTATCATTTTTCATTCCCAGCAGCAATGAATGAGAGTTTCTGTTTTTCCACATCATCTCCAGCATTTGGTGTTGTCCATGTTTTGAATTTTTACTATAAGATGTTTATTTACACACACACACACACACACACACACACACACTTCAAAAAGGTCGTGGAAAAATAGAATTAAAAGATAGCATGAATCTTTTGAAGTACCCTAGTACTACACCTCATTATTGTACATGTTTTCTTTAATATTTTTGAATATATATTTTGATATCTTGTAGGGCAAGTTTCCCTATCATATTCTTCTTCAAGGGTGTCTGGAGATACCTTGCCAAGGAAGTTTTAGAACTGGCTCATTATATATTATAAACAGAATCTGTTGGAATTTTTCTTTGATTAATGGATGTATAGGTTAATTTGAAAATTACTACAATGTTTTCAATATTGGGACTTCCTTCCTAATAAACTTTAACACAATTTTTTGCATATCATTGTGAGATTTATTTTGTAAACATATGTATGTTGCTATCATAAACAATGTATTTATTAAGTTCTTAAATTATATTTTCTGATTATTTGATGTTTGAGTATAGTTTGTGTATAAACTACAATTGTTTATTTGTCTGTAGACTCTTGATAATATGAAGATAGTGCCAAACATGATGGAGTGCTTCCTTTCAAGGAGCATAAGTTTTGTTTGAGAAGAGACAGAATTAAAAAGCAGTAAATAAATTAGTAATGCAATTTCAAATATTAATAAATGTTATGAAAACTAATGAAAAACATTAGGTTCTGATTTGGGCACTTTATTTCAGATATGGTAGTCAGTGCCTCTGAAAAGCTGGCATTTCAATAGTTTTTATTCTCTAACATCTTAACATTGGAATGTTCCAGGAATCAGTTCTTGGTCCTTTCTTCTTGGTTGCAGTCACTCAGTAGATAACCTCAACTAATCTTGTAGATATAAAAATCACCTTTTGCCAAAGGCAAATCTCCAGGCCTATCTCACTATCTAACTAGCCAACATCTCTATTGTATGTCTAAAGACATTTTAGACTTAACATGCCCCAAATTGAATTCTTGATTCACACTAACCTTCATCCAGATCTACTTCACCCATACTTCTCCTTTCTACATTAGTGTTCTTGGTATAAGTTCTGGAACGCAAATGTTGAAGAGTCTCAAGCCCTGATGTCCATGGACAGGAGAGAAGAGTGTATCTCAGCTCCAGTGGATCGAGAGAGAGCTTCACCTCTTTCCTCTGTCTTTTGTTCCCTCAGACCCCAGTGGATTGGATGGTTCCCACCCACACTGAGGGTGGGTCTTTCACGCCCAGGCCTCTCAGACTCTCATACTAATCTCTGCTGGAAACACCTTCATGGATGCACCTGAAAAGATTGCTTTACCAGGTTCCTCAGCATTCCTTCATCTAACCAAGTTGACACCTAGAGT
>NW_007726775.1:587998-596600 GCF_000696425.1 Galeopterus variegatus
CAGGAATCAGTTCTTGGTCCTTTCTTCTTGGTTGCAGTCACTCAGTAGATAAACTCAACTAATCTTATGGATGTAAAAATCACCCTTTGCCAAAGGCAAATCTCCAGGCCTATCTCACTATCTAACTAGCCAACATCTCTATTGTATGTCTAAAGACATTTTAGACTTAACATGCCCCAAATTGAATTCTTGATTCACACTAACCTTCATCCAGATCTACTTCACCCATACTTCTCCATTTTTTGTCTGAGGCTAACTTCATCTTCCTCGTGTTCAAGGAAAAAAGAACAGGGTCAGGAAATCTGTGGGAGGCAAGTGCTTTCATGTTCTAAGCCCATTCTGAGGGTGCACACACCCACTATCCTATATTCTCATTCTTCCAAGTTTTTGATCATGCAATGTAGTTATTAGTTGCGAATAATTATAGATACATATCCTCACTTCAGGCCATTTTTCAAATCAGATCAACTTGACAATAAGACAACACTTTGAAATAGGCCCTGATAGAGTTTGGATGTGTTGTCCCCACCAAACCTCATGCGGAAATCTGATCCACAGTGTGGCAGTGTTGGGAGTTGAGTCATGGGGGCAAATCCCTCATGAGTGGATTAATGCTCTCCCTAGGAGAGGGGGGCCTGAGTGAGTTCTCACTCTGTTAGTTCCCGTAAGAGTTGGTTGTTTAAAGAACGCTGGCACCTCCTCTCTCTCTCTCTTGCTTCCTCTCGCCATGTGATTTGCTTGTACCCACTGGCTGCCACTTTCTGCTATGAGTAGAAGCAGCCTGAGGCCCGTGCCAGATGCAGCTGTCCCAGAATCGTAAGCCAAATAAACCTCTTTTCCTTATAAATTACCCAGTCTCAGGTATTTCTATTACAGCAACACAAACGGACTAATACAGGCTCACTGGAACATTCTTCCCTTCCCTCTTCTTCAGAGTCCACTGTGAGCAAATATCTAACTCAGCAACAAGCATATTTGCATATGATGCCAGCATATTGCATAATGCTATCTCTAAGCCAGAGTTAATTTTTCTTTTTCCTCAAGAAACTTCATATGGGTAGTGTCCCACAGGGCTGCACTTGTGAACTGAAGCGGAGAGAGAAAAAACATTCAACTATTAGTCATGCTGAAAGTGTAAGAGATCTGTTCATACATTTTATTTAAACTGTAGGTATCTGCTCAGGCCTAAGTCTGTATTTATCACTTTTGCTAGTGATAGAATTCTGCTAAGCATGGCTGACTGTGGTTAGGAATATCTGATAACATCTATTTTCATTTTGCGACAGGCTGCTCAGATTGCTTTGCTAACTGGCATTTCAAAGTTGGGCAGTAAGTGTTTAGGCAGCCTTGTTGCAGGCAAGGATCTCTTCTTAAAAGGAAGAGGGATTTCCCACAGAGATCCTTTTTCCTTCTTTATTGCCCCACACTCCTCTTTCACTATCTCATTAAGGCTCAAGGCTATACTATATATGTATACATATATCTATATATGTTCTTAACTTCCCCATTTTGATGTGTTATAAGCATTAAAGATATAAATTTAAAATTGTGTTAAGTTGCTCAAACTCTTACCAAAAAAAAAATGGTATATACTATCTATCCTTTATTTCCTCTCTTTCCCTAAACCCAAAAGCAAACCATGAGCTAGTGCTGTTAATTCATCTTCAAAATATACGGTATTACAAATCTGATACATACTATATACCTCCACTAAGTAAGTTCAAATCACCATCATCCCTTAGTTGTAGTGCTCATACCTCCCAAGTGGCTTCTCTGCTTCCAATCTTGTCTGTCTCTGCTATTTCCTACAATCAAGATTTCATTTCAACAAATATTCAACACTTAATGTATCTAACCGGTGATACAGACAAAAATTCCTACCATAGTGTAGGTTATTTTTCTTTTTTTTTTAATCCTTTTTGTCTTTTTTCGTGTCCGGCAACGGATCGCAACCCTCAGTGTCGCGCCCGTACCGGACCGGGACCCGCAACGGGATCGCAACCCTCGGTGTTGCTCCCGCACCTCGCTCAGCCAGTGAGCGGGAACCGGTCTGTATGTGGGATCTGAACCCTCGGCGGGCCGGCCCTTTGTAGGTTATTTTTCTAATGGGAACGAGAAGGGGGGGAGTAAGTAACAGATAAATATATCCTTTTTGTCTTTTTTCGTGTCCGGCAACGGATCGCACCCCTCAGTGTCGCGCCCGTACCGGACCGGGACCCGCAACGGGATCGCAACCCTCGGTGTTGCTCCCGCACCTCGCTCAGCCAGTGAGCGGGAACCGGTCTGTATGTGGGATCTGAACCCTCGGCGGGCCGGCCCTTTGTAGGTTATTTTTCTTTTTTTTTTAAGCCTTTTTGTCTTTTTTCGTGTCCGGCAACGGATCGCACCCCTCAGTGTCGCGCCCGTACCGGACCGGGACCCGCAACGGGATCGCAACCCTCGGTGTTGCTCCCGCACCTCGCTCAGCCAGTGAGCGGGAACCGGTCTGTATGTGGGATCTGAACCCTCGGCGGGCCGGCCCTTTGTAGGTTATTTTTCTAATGGGAAAGAGAAGGTGGGGAGTAAGTAACAGATAAATATACAGAAAAGAATAAATTGCCCATAAATATGTCTTGTAATATGAAATAGAGTGGGATGAAGTGGATGGGGAATACCAGGTGGAAAGAGCAGATTGTATTTTGAAGTGGGGTGATCAGTAGAAAGTTGAGGAAGAAGAGGTGATTAGCTATGTGTGTATCTGAAGAAGAGCCTTTGCCAGAGCGACTAGCAAGGGAGAGGCTCTAAGGTGGGACCATATCTGCCTTTGTACAGGAACAGCAAGAAGACAGTCGGATTGAAGCATGGTAGGAATTTAACAGGAGGCCAGATTCCTCAGGCCCTAGTATTTACCCATTCAATTAGCTTTGCCAAAGATTTTGGTTTTCTTCTAAGTGAAATGGCAAGACATTGGGCAGGTTTAAACAGAAGAGTGATATGATTTGACACATGATTTCAAAGAATCACTCTGATGTACCATTGTGGATAGTGCATCAAGTAAAAGCAGGGAGATCCACTTCAAAGCCCTGTACTAATCCAGGCAAGAGATCATAGCATACTGGGCTTCAGATCCAGTGGAGATAGTGAAATGTGGCCAGATTCTGCATATATTCTGAAATAAAAGACAACAGCATTTCCTGATGATTAGATGTGGAGTGGGAGAATAGAGTCAATCATGATCTGATCTTACCAGTTTTAATTTGGAAAAACTGATGAAAATAACTTGGAACTCTTGGAACTCTTGAATGCCCATTTTATCATCAGGAGCACCTAGTGCTTAGTAGCAAGTATGCTGGCAGGACCAGCAATAGTGGTGGCAGCATGTGGGTCCAGTGGAGAGAGTGCCAGTGGATGGGGTACTCTGTCATCAGCAGCAATGGCAATGGCATCCCAACCTGACACTTGTTTCAGTATGATTTGTTTGGAGGTCAGGCAGGAACCTTTTGTTCCTGCCTTTCCCAAACCATTATTTGAGCTATGACATAAGTATTGAGATTCATTGCTGCTAGGTTAACTAGAGTTGGTTTCTGTTATTGTCAAATAAGAAACTTGAGTTATACAAAGATTCTTCTGAGTCTCTAAACTCAAGGACAGGGGTTATTTTTTATTCTATTTGTGTGCAGTGCCCAGTTACATAGTTTTGCCTCGAATATGCTTTTGCTAAATAAAGGGATAAATTATTAGTAAATTAACAGATTAATTAAATGATTAAAAAATTTGGAGTTACATTAATCTCTAAAATGCCTAGGAATATTCTACCATACAGCTTCCTACTTAATGAAAACTACATATTAGTTCAGAATGGAATTCATTTGGAAGGGAAAAGTGCAGTACACATAATTCCAAGGAAAAAAATAAATAAATAACATGCTTTCTTGGGTGTGATTACCTGAAACCTGTGTTCTGTGTGTATTCTTGATTTTCGTACCTCATGTATTAGAGGAATAGTCTTTAAAAGAATTATAGTTTACTTTCTGAATGTTTTGGCTTTTCTTCCCCTAATTTTTATGTTAAAAACTAAAAACCTATTTTGATACTTGTTTCCTGCTTCGTTTTATACATGGACACACACAATGCACTGTGGTAACTACACAGGAGTGCATGATTTTGTCAAGGCAATGTTACAACATCATAGGTGGGTAAAGTGGCAGGCATGAGTACCAGTGTGTTAACATAATTGAAGATCCTACTGATTGTGACCTATTATGAAAACTTTAGACAGTCTTAGAGAAATTTAAAACATCTTTTCATACCAAAAATCTTACTTAATAGCCTAATTGCTGTATGTGAACTTGTGTTAAATATCTTTTAATTAAATTCACATAAATCGCACTATACTAATTAATAATTATCACGGTCAATAAAAATATTTCATTTTTATATGATCAGTTTAAGTTACATCCTTCAGTACTCATGTAATGTAATGGTGATGAGGGCAATAGGAAAGCTCAATAATTAGTCTCATATCTCAATTAATTCAGCATTTTTATGTTAGAATTCTCTGTGCAACTCCCAGATATTATATAGTTTTAATTAAGAAGGAGAAAACCAACAATATTATCTCTGTTACCTAGTTTGTATCAGGTGACAATAACTTCCAAAAATCTTTTCTTCTATTGAGTGCTCAAGAAGGATGGGTGTGTCGTGTGACGAGGTATCTCATAACAACTGGGGTAAAAGCAGCTTTAATTCATGCTATTTACAGTACATAGTTTCTTCTCTTACTGCTATTCTGATCTTCATAGTAAACTGAAGCTTTTTCACCTGCTACATATAAATCTAGGAGAAAAGTCTTAGAACATATTCTCACTGCCTTCTTCAACCTTGCTATCTTATTATAACTTTCCAAACTTTGTAGAAGATAGAGCTATGTAGCTAAAAATAGTAGCCACTTCCTTCTCAGGACATTCATTTGTAGGTACCTCCTCCATGACACTAAGCTTTAGAAAAGAAAAAAATAACTTTCCTTGAAAATAGTAACTATTTCCCACATGTAATAAAATTACATAATATGGATCTAGATTCCTCAAATCCTCAAGCTAACAAAATTTTTTTAACGTAGAGAGGGTAAAAAGGGAAAAAATACTAACACATTTTGAGTAGGAATAAATAATATTTGAGAAAAAAGTTCAGAAGATTATTATTTATGGAGTGTAATTGGTTGGTTCCCTTTTCAGAAAGAGTGGCAGTGTTTTTAAAAGGTCAGATGTTTATTATTTCTAGTTTATTTTTGATAGAAAATATATAAAGTAACAGAAAGAAGAGTGAAAGAAGCAAATTACTAAAACAAAAGAAATTGGCTGGTATCAGACAGTACTATCAGAGCAAGAAAACTTACTTCAATGAACTTGATCCTCCTCGATGAGAGGCTGCGGATCCACAGGTTTTTAAAAAAGTAAACTTTATTATTTTAGAACAGTTATAGATTTACAGAAAAATTGAGAAGATGGTATGGAGTGTTTATCTGTATCTTGGACCCAGTTTCCCTTATTTTTAATATCTTACATTATTAGGTTGCATTTGTTATAATTCATAAACTTATATTGATACATAAGTATTAACTGAAATTCATAGTTTATTTAGGTTTCCTGAGATTTTACCTGTCTTTTTCTATTCCCAGATTCTATACAGAATACCACACTACATTTAGTTGTCATGTCTCCTAAGGCTTGTCTTGGCTGTGACAATTTCTCGGACTTTCCTTATTTTTGATGAATTTGAGAGTTCAGCGAAGTATGGGCAAAATATTTTGTAAAATGCTCTTCTACTGGAATTCGTCTGATGTTTTTTATCATGATTAGACTGGGGTTATGCATTTTGGGAGGAAGACCACAGAGATAAAGTGCAATTTTCTCCACATTATATCAAGGGCCCATACTATCAACATGTCTTATTACTGTTGGTGTTGATCACATGGTTGAGGTAGTGTTTATCAGGTTTCTTAAGTGTAAAGTTATTCTTTTCCCACCTTTCCATACTGTATTCTTTGGAAGGAAGTCACTATGCAAGTGCACAGTTAAGAAGTAAGGAGTAATGCTCCTGTTCCTTGAAGGCAGATTATTTACATAAATTATTTGGAAATCTTCTGCAAGGAAGATTTGTCTTTTTCTTTCTTTTCCTTCCTTCCTTCCTTCCTTCCTTCCTTCCTTCCTTCCTTCCTTCCTTCCTTCCTTCCTTCCTTCCTTCCTTCCTTCCTTCCTTCCTTCCTTCCTTCCTTCCTTCCTTCCTTCCTTCCTTCCTTCCTTCCTTCCTTCCTTCCTTCCTTCCTTCCTTCCTTCCTTCCTTCCTTCCTTCCTTCCTTCCTTCCTTCCTTCCTTTTCTCTCTCTTTCTCTCTCTCCTTTCATATTTTATTTATATTATTATAGATTCATGGATAATTATCTCATACTTTGGGTTATAATCTAATACTATTTTACTTTATTGTTAAAATTGTTCTATTTGCCATTGGGAGTTCTTTCCGTTGGCTCCTGTGTCCCATTGACAAACTCCCTATCAATATAGTACTTTTTTTTTTTTTTTTAGCACTTTTAAAATTTCTGTCACTATAAAGTTCTGCAGGCTCATCTGATGTATCTCCTACCCCAGTCCTAGAATCAGCCATATCTCCAAGGTTCCTCTTTTCCTTTTAATGGAGAATGGTGTTAGAAACAAAGATCTGAGTGCTAGATGTCTTCGTTCCTATTTGAATATTATAGTTTTCTGGCCCTTTCAGCTGACAAAGAACAGACATATATGTGAATTTAAAACCCATATGAATAAACGTATCTATAAATAATTATATGTGTAAAAGTTTATATCTGCATTACGTTAAACGTAAGTTTATACTGTCTTTAACTCTAATCTAATGATCCACATGGGTCATTCTTGCCTCCTTCTTTGTTTATGTGTAAATTTCCACTGTGTCGGAGACCTGGCACCCACCTTCTAACGTCCATTCACTTAATTGTTCAAGTCCAGTATACATGTATTGCAGTTCAAAATTCTTAATCCAAACCATCATAGGAAAAAGCTTTATTAATTAGAGTACAGTGCTTATGTGCAGTTTTATAAGTTACATAGGTCAGCACCTATATTGCCCATTCCTTTCACTGAGATTGTTTCACCCATTTGTGACATAGTTATATACACTTGGCAATCTTCGTTCCTTCCTGGGATCCCCCAACTTCCTAAATTTTTCTTTAACTTGTATACATAATGTTTCAGTTTTTTTACTATAAGTTTCTATGAGTTTTGAGAAATATATAATATCATATATTCACCATTACAGAATCATACAGAATAGTTTCATTAACATAACAATCCCCTGTACTTTACCTATTCAATATCCACCTGAACCTTGAACCCTTGACAACCACTGACATTTTACTGTCTATAGTTTTCCTTTTCTAGAATGTCATATTGGAATCATGTAATAAATATCCCTTTCAGGCTAGCTTCTTTCACTTAGCAATATGGTTATAAGAATTCTCTGTGTCTTTTCATAGCTAGACAGCTTATTTCTTTTTATTACCAAAAATATTCCATTGTATGGATGTTCCATGGTTTGTTTATTTATTCCCCTATTGAAAAGCATCTTGGTTGCTTCTCTTTTTGGCTACTATCAACAATGCTGCTATAAATATATGCATGCAGATTTTGTGGGGATGTAAGTTTTCAAGTAAGTTGGATAATTACCTGGAAATGAGATTGCTGGATCACAGAGTATGTTTAGCTTTGTAAGATCCGCCAAACTGTCTTTCCCCCCCAATCTATTAATCTCTGTTTTTTAATTGTTATAGTTGGATCATACACATTTAAAGTGTTTTTTCATAGAGTTGAATTAATATCTACCATGATTACAGCTGTTTTCTATTCATTGCACTTGTTATTTTTGTCTTTTCTCTTCCCATATTTTTTGTCTTCTCTGTCGTTAATTGAATACTTATATGATTCCATTTTCTTTCCTCTCTTAGCAAATCAATTATACTTTTCTGCTTTTAATTTTTTATTGGATGTCCTAGAGTTTGCAATACACACTTAAAACTAATCTAAGTATACTTCCAAGTAGTAGTTTATCACTCCATAGATAGTGCAGGTACATTAGCAGTATAACCAAGGATTCGTAACTCCTCCCTCCCTTCCCTTATAAAGTTATTGTCATACATTCCACTATTTATCCATATGGTCATACATTCCACTAATTATCCATATGATATAATCAAACACTTCATTATTATTATTAATCTGAACAGCTATGTAATAGATTAAGAATAGTAAAATACAATATTTTATTCTACCTTTAATTTTTAATTGCTTTTCTTTTTATCAGATATAGATTTGGTACTCTGACCTACATCATTTCCTCATTCCTGAAAATCTTCCTTTAATACCATTTGCAGGAACAATTCTGCTGATGTTGAACTCCCTCAGTTTTTATTTGTATGAGAAACTCTTTATTTTTCCTAAACTTTTTTTTTTTTTGTCTTTTGTCTTTTTCCGTGTCCGGCCACGGATCGCAACCCTCAGTGTTGCCCCTGTACCGGACCGGGGACCGGCAACGGGATCACAACCCTCAGTGTTGCTCCC
>NW_007726775.1:596994-612338 GCF_000696425.1 Galeopterus variegatus
GGCGGGAGCGCCGCCGTGCTTCCCAAGCGGCGCACTATCCAGTGCACCACCGGGCCGGCCCTTTCCTAAACTTTTAAAGAATAATTTCACTGGATATAGAATTCTAGGCTGGTATTTTTTTCTTTTGACACTTTAAATATTGCATTGAACTCTTGTCTTGCATATGTAGTTTCTGAGGAGAAGTCCAATTTTATTCTTATCCTTGTTCCTATATAGATAACATGTTTTTGTTTCCCTGTCATCTGTTAAGAATTTTCTTTGTCTTTTTTTTTTTTTTTGCAATTTAAGTATGATATGTCTAGTTGTAGAGTTTTAATATTTATCCTGTTTGGTATTTACTGAGCTTCCTGGATTTGTGGTTTGGTGTCTGTAATTAATTTTGGAAAGTTCTCAGCCACTATTACTTTAAACATTTATTCTGCTCCATTCTCTCCTTTTTCCTCTGGTACTCCCATTACATAGTTCACACCTTTTGTATTTGTCCCAGTCTTTTCATGCCTTTCTAATGTTTTGTTTTGTTTGTTATGCTTTCTTTCTCTTTGCATTAGGGTTTGGGGAAGTTTCTGTTCACATATCTTTACTCTGATTTTTTTTTACTCACTTGTGTCCAGTTTACTGTGAGCCAAAGACATTCTCCATTTCTGTCACAGTGTTTTTGATTTTTTATCATTTCATTTTTGATTCTTTCTTCTAAATTCCATATCTCTGTTTACATTACACTTCTGTTCTTGCAAGTTGTATACCTCTTCCAGTACAGTTCATAATATATATATATTTCGCGCCCGCACCGCGCTCAGCCAGTGAGCAGGAACCAGTCTCCACATGGGATCCGAACCCTCGGCGGGAGCGCCGCCGCACTCCCAAGCGGCGCACTCTCCAGTGTGCCACCAGGCCGGCAGTTCGTAATATATTAATCATTGTTATTTTAAATTCTCCATCTAATTCCAAACTTAATGCAAAACTTGGTTCTGATACTTGCTTGGTATCTTCATTTTGTGCTTTTCCTACCTTTTTAAATCATGAGTTGTAATTTTTTGTTGAATACTGAACAAGATATATCAGGTAATAGGAAAAGAGGCAAATAGGCCTTTAGTGTAAGGTTGATGTTAATCTGGGAAGAATCTGAGCTTCATTCATTGTTTGCTGTAGTTTTAGGTGACAAGGACTACACATTTTTCTTCTGTCTTCATTTTAATCTCTTTCTATCTTTGTGTTTCCATAAAAACACTTTCCTAAATAAAACCTGTGCTTGGCATTTTTCTCCCTGTAAATCCTAGTTGTTATACTACAGCCCTATTAAAGAGGTGGTAAGGAGATGGGGAGGGTAAGCATTCTATAATATTTTGATTAAATCTTAGTCTTGCAGTGGGCCTGTGTTCCTTAGCTGTGACCTCCACAAGTATATCTTACTTTTTTTTCTCTCTTCTACTTAAGTAAAATTGGAAGGTCAGTGAGTGCTTGTATTGGGCTATTGTGACTCTGTTTATGTGGGATAAGGCTTTGCTGAAGTCTTTTTCACTGGAAAGTAGGACTTTTATGGAATAGGCACTGGGTATATTTCATAGTGGTTACTTTTCCCCTATTTAAAGACAGAAGATAAGTTTTCTTAACTCGTCAATATGATCCATGTGGGTTCCAGAAGCTTAAACCCAAAAAAGTATGTGCCTCCACCCCTCAAAAATACTTCATTTCTCCAAGAAGTTTCTCACTCTCAAGGCAGTGCAAACTTGGCTTCCAGCAATCTATCAAAATCACTATTTAAGTGTTTCTACTAGTTTATGGCTCCAACAACTCCTGCTTCAAATTAGGTGTGTTTTTGCCTAATCACCTGTCTCTCCAGATTTTGGGGTGGTGGTCTTCCTTGCAATCTCAATTCTTTTTAATGAATCTAAGAAAACCATTCGTTTTCAGCTTTTATAATGTTGTTCTGATAGGAGTGATCATTTCTAAGCTGTTTACGTGTCAAAGCTGAAACTGGAAGTCTGATCTTTATATTTCGATCCCAAGAAAATTAGACACTACTCAGTACATATAAAATAGTAAGTACTTGTATGTGGAATACATAGATAGTAACCCTAATCAAAGAAGAAATTGGAATTAGCAGAAGAAAGTGAGGTTTGGAAGTGATGTTGTCACCAGTAAAAGAGAATAATAATAGTACACAATAGAGCAATAAATATTAAATGTAACAATTAAAAGAGGTGTCAGCACTGTAGCTTCTAAAAGTAAATGAACTGAGGTTTAAAAAAAAGCATGTCTAATGTTGTAATGTGTCTATTTATGTGATTGAGGGGCCTTAGAGAGGCCACAATGATCTTGAAATTAGAACATTAAAAATCAGCTTATGAGAATTTTTAAGATATATCATTCTAAGTGATGTAATAAGCCCAATGATGCCACATAAATACTGTTTAGGAATAGTATTTGCTGCTGAGAATAAATTCATAAAATTAATGTTTTAGGAATAGTATTTGCTGCTGAGAGTAAATTCGTAAAATTAATGTCAAATTATTTTCATTTTAATGTTAACTACATGAATCACTTTAGTTTAATAAACAAATAATTATTAAACATACCCTATACACTAGAGATAAGCAGGTAATTAAGAAAAGGTCAAATAATTATTTAAAATAAGTATAAATAATCATCAATAACTTCCTCTTTTATTTTTTTCTTTTATTACAAGAAAATTTCACGTAACTACAAGTGATGCCTAAAAGTTCACAGGTTAGGCCCCTTATATTAATATATCTTTATACCTATTAAGATTGTGGTATTAATTATATAAACTTATGGCAAATATTTGTTTATTTTAAGAGGCAAATTCGTTTTTATTTTAAGAGACAGAAATATATGTACCTAGTAAGGATTATATTAAGGCAATATAAAAATATAAAAGAATATGCATATAAGACCTTCACACAAGAATAAAGACATTTGTGACTTTGATTTATGGATTGTAAATTATTTATTTTAAACATATTTTATATATGGTACATATGAAAAATCCTTTCATTCCACATTCATGAACTTATTTCATATTTCCCTATACAATAGCATTTATATATTTTAAAGTGGATTAAAATGTCAAGATATAAAAACATTAAAAATCACAAACCAAGATAAATAATTATGGCATGAATTAATCATGTTTTTATAAACATAAAAGACCACTCCATTAATAGTTTATTTGAACCACATAAAACACAATAATATATCCTGTTTAATTATGGTGATATACATTTACTTCTTTAGTGTTCATTAGATTTGCATTGGGATGATGGAGAATTTTCAAACTCATTTAAATGTTCAATGGACATTTGAGAATCACAAGTTAGAGAAGGAAAATGATACAGTAAAATTTAATAAACTAAGTATGACAGTAACTAAAAACTGTAAAAGAAAGATTAGTACATTTGGCTACATTAAAATTAATATACATTATAAGGCTGCAGTAAACACATTTATACATTAAAGGGGAAAATGTTTTAAATCATGAAATATATGTTAATATAAGTAATATACATTGAGAATTTACAGATCAATAAGAAAAAAGATAAACACCCCTATGAGTAAGTGAATAAGAGGCAAAAACAAGCATTTTATAAAAGAAGTAATGATGGTAAACAAATGTCAAAAATGATATTATGTTTTAAATCATGAAATATATGTTAATATAAGTAATATACATTGAGAATTTACAGATCAACAAGAAAAACGATAAACACCCCTATGAGTAAGTGAATAAGAGGCAAAAACAAGCATTTTATAAAAGAAGTAATGATGGTAAACAAATGTCAAAAATGATATTCACTTATTTAAGCAATGAGAGAAATAAAAATTGAAAAAAAAGATGCAATGTTTTTCTTCTTTCAGTTTGAAATGTCTAACAGAATTAATACCAAATGTGAATGAGCAGGTGGAGAAATAAATATTTTAATACACATATAAATGTAAGTTGCTATAAACTTCTACAGGGAAGTTTTGTTGTAAATTCAAACATTCGACTTTGTATATTGGTTGACCCACATATCATACTTCTAGGAATCACCCTATAGAGTTAATAAGATAATTGCATGTCAAGACTTTGCTACTATAGCATTTATTATAGTAACCGAACAAAACACTCAATAGTCCAAACATTTGTCAATAAGAAAGTGCTGAGATAAAATAATGTATACCCATACTAGCCATAACTAAAAATTCATGAAAACTGGAATTATGTTCTTATCAATCAATTTACGTATCTATTTTTTAATGTGGAGAGCAACTCGAAAGGTTTAAATACTGCAAACATATGTGCCTATCAATGCATGTTTTAGTTTGCTCTATTTGTTAAGAGGCTTTGAGCTGCAAATAACAGAATATCCAACTAAGTGCAACTTATGTCACAAAGTACCATATTTGATCATATACAATAAAGTCAAAAAGTTTCAGTTTTGGTTTGATTCAGCAGTTTAATAATATATTTTATGGACCCAGATTTTTTCAAGTGATTTTATATTCACCTCTACTTTGTATACATCATTTTAAAACTTTTTTCTGTTTTGGTTGTAGTGTGCCTGCCAATTGGATCAGTTTTACATTAATTCTTCTTGTGTCTATCCTCAATGGTTTATGATGGTTCTAAAAATTAAAAAGAAACTTTCCTAGAATCTTTAAGCAGATTAAAAATAATATTCTCTATGCTCTACATGTCCCTCCTGGACCAATCCTTAGAAATGGAAAAAGAGTCATCTTTATATCCTTCATTCCCCAAATTGAAGCTGAGTGTGGCATCAGTCTGTCTTATGGCTCATGATGGCATGGGAAAAGGGTGGACTCATCCCACCAAAAAGGGCACTGTATAACTAGAAACCTGTGCTAGGTTAGTAATCAAGGTTATATGTTACATGCTTCTATAGAGAAATATCTCGAAGTATGTTCATCAGAATGGTAACAGCAGTTATCTCTAGGTGCAGTTGCTTGAATATCTCATAATAAAAATGTATTATTTTATAGCCAGATTAAAAATAACTGCTCTGAGTGTTTTAAAATTAATTTGATTTACAAAATATTTAGCAGAAATTGAACAAAGTTTTATTATCTGTTGGCAACCTATTCTACACTTCTTCATATGTTGGGAAAATTAATTGCTTGATTAAACTTGGTGCTAAGTAGAGTTTGCCTTCAACCACAGAAGCAAGACAGGCCAGAAATTCATTTTTCCAGCCTCTTTTGTTTAGCAAGTTGGACTCAGACTCCCAGGTTTTAAATTGAAAGATCATGAGGAGAAGCGTCAGAGAGCTTGGTGAATCAACTGCAGATCAGCAGCAAAGGCAATGTCTAATTTCCAGAAGCAGCAATTGCAATAGAGCTTGCAGGGACCAGTGCTGTTCAGTGCTGGCCCTATCTACAGTGGAGCCAGAGCCACCATGTTCAATAGTAGTAGAAATGATGCCCTTACCCAACTGGTTCTGAAGCTCAGTTCAAGCTCAGTTCTCCAGTTTTTCCTGCATTACTGCTAGTGACTCAGTGCATAAACTGCTTTGGAACTTAAATCTGCCTGAACTGGTCCTGTTTGCAATCAAGAACTGTGAAAGATATAGAACACATGCAGTAAAGTGGAAGTATTCAGATACTGCTATCATTGCTCATTGGATAAGGCAGTTCATAGAACTATTATCTTACACTGAAGAGATGACTACAGAAATCCCCAAACCATTGCAGCAGTGTGACTTTATCTCATGACTGTAACCTTCTGATATCAGTTGCAATATAATTAAACAATAATACCCTTTGCCACAACTACTTAGGAACCCTAGTGATATGTCACAAGAGGTGTCAGGAAGCCTACATTGCTCAGTACTGAGAGATTTCTTACTGTTTTAAAACTCAAAAAAGAGAGAGCTCCAATGAGCGGTGAGATTTATAAGCACTATGCTCTAACCAACTAAGCAAACTGGCTAGCCTGAAATGTGAGATTTAAAATTCTCTGCCTGTAGCCACAGTATCTGAAATATAATTATCCTGACAAAAATATATAGACACCAAAGAAAACCACCCTTGGTAAACATAGAGTTCTCAGTGTTGAGAGACAGTGAGAGGAAGAAGGAGAGTAGAGAGAGGCTCATAGTATCATAAAAGCACAAATGACATTTCATTAGATTATCAAAGAGAAAGCAAAGTCTATCATTAAAAATCTGAAGACTCGGGCCAGCCCGGTGGCGCACTGCTATAATGCGCCACTTGGGAAGCGTGGCGGCGCTCCCGCAGAGGGTTCGGATCCCACATACAGACCGGTTCCTGCTCACTGGCTGAGCGAGGCGCGGGAGCAATGCCGAGGGTTGCGATCCCGTTGCTGGTCCCGGTTCGGTACGGGGGCGACACTGAGGGTTGCGATCCGTTGCCGGACACAGAAAAAGACAAAAAAAAAAAAAAAAAAAAAAAAAAAAATCTGAAGACTAACTTCTTACAGGTTTGCTTTGAGCAAGTGTTCTGAGGGAACAATGGGATTTCATAAAAAGCTCCTAGAAAGCAGCAAAAAGTAAATGCTCAGCAAAAAACAAGAAACAAGATTCATTTGATGTGAGTCATATAACAATAATTAGCACTATGTGCCAAACACTCCTATAAGTGTTTTAGATGTATTAACTCATTTAATCTTTGCAAAAATTCTATGAGATGTACAATTATCGTTTGTAATTTCCAGATGTAGAAACTGAAGCGTAGAGATATTGAGCAGCTTGCCCAATGATGCACAGCTAGGAAAGGGTAGGTCTGGGATTTAAGCCAGTACTTTAATTCTAGAGTGCACATTTAACCACTATGCTGTGAGGCCTCAGCAAGATATGAAGAATCTGCAGAAAATCAGGGCACAAGGTGAAGACAGAGATAGAGCCTTTTTCAATTTAATGAGGCATGATTCAAAGCACCTATTTATGTTAACCAAAATTTCATAGAAAGCGATATCAGTAGCCCTAAAAGTGAACTAGAAAATACAGTATCATATAATGTAGCTGGCTGGTGAAAGTGGTCAGCTTTTGGAGCTCCTGTTGAACAGAGCTTCTTCACACAGTACAAGTAAAAAATCACCACTATGGTAGACTAATGACAAGCATGAAGCAAAGTATAAGAACAGACACACACACAAACACACACACAGAGTAATTCAAGAAATGCTAAATGGTAAAATGAGGCTAATAAGAATATGTCAAAAATAAAGTCATGCTGTTAGAACATCTGTTTATTTATTCAATAAGTATCGTTATATTAGCCACTATGTCCAGGAACTTGTAGGTATTTGGAGTATTTTAGTGAACTAAACAAATAAAAAGTCCTGTACTTGTAGACTTTCTGATTTAGTAATGAATAATATAAAATCAACAATACTTACAGTATATTACAAGGTGATTTTCACACAGTTTAAAAAAAAGGTAGGCATTTATGAGGGAAATTTAAAGTGTCAGAGTTAAGATGAGGGCTGAATTTAAAAAGTAAAAACAGGTAGTATTTGAACAAATCTTGAAGATGATGGAGTTTGAGTTAGCCATAAAAAATATCTGGTAAAAGTTGTGGCATTTAGAGCAATGCAAAGACCCTAAGGCAGCGGAGAATGTTCTGTGTTCAAGGAAGAACAACAGGCCAGGGCAGCAGAGTGACTGAGGACTAGAGTACTGGAGATGAGCTCAGAGAAGTAGTGAAGGGCTGCATCGTGTCAAGCCTTGCAGGCCATTTTATGGACTTAAGCTTTTACTGTCCATTGTGTGGATGCCATTTCAGAATTTTGACTAGAAGAGAGATACTATCTAATTAAGACTTTTAAAGAATCATTCTGGTGTCTGTGTTGGCTAAAGAAGGGGGTAGGCAATGATCGTAGTTAGAGGTCTATTGTGTTAGTTTAGTAAAGAGGTGATCATGGCAGTGACCAAGGTGATTGTAGTAGAAATACACGTAGTAAAGGAGAAAAGACTGGCAGATAATGTATAGCTGGTTCACTGAGCACTGGTCATCAACTTGCGCAAGTCCAGTGAGATGCTGAGGCAGTGCGACACAAGAAGTTACATGAAGCAGGTTTACTACTTATAGACAGGGGACCCCTGGAGCCTAAGACTCATTGTGAGCAATTCTCTCACTAAAGCTTCCTGGGGTGAATGGATTCTCAATTGTACATGGCTTGTTTGTACTGCACATGAGGGATCTGGGAAAGCAGCCCACCCTGGGTTTGATCCACTGGGGCAATAGGAAACACTGGGCCAAACCGTTGAAGAATACCTTGTTTCTATGGGTGCATCAGAACAGAGCTCGGGCTATTAAGGCCAGCTCCTCCTTACCTTGGGATGTTGCATTCTCAGAACATTCTACAGTTATCCTTGAGAACTACAAGCAAGAAAGTGGAGAGGACCACCTGGGGAATTGTCCTGTGATAATGTTGGAAGAAAAAAAAAAATAGTAAGCATGCTGTCCACATGAAAACCAAGTGAAGAAAGGTGTTAAGGAAGAGGGAATGACCAACTACACCAAATGTTAGCTGGTAGCTCAAATAAAGATGTCCAGAAACTGATCACTGAATTTAACCATGTGGGAGACACTGGCTTTCATGATAAAAGCATTCGGTTGAAGTGCTGGGATCAAAAGCCAGAGGGGAACGGTTTTAGGAGTATGGGCAAAAATAAATTGGAATCATCAAATATAGACAACTTTTTTGGAAAAAAAATCATTGTAAAATCAAGTGGTAACTTACAAGATATGTGGGATCAAGAGACAGTTTTTTCTTTTTTAAAAAACAATGGAAGAAAAAAAGAAATGCTTGAATAGTAATAAGAGTGATCCAATAAAAAGAAAAAGGTTGATGTAAGAGAGAAAAAGAGGAGAAAAATTGCTGGAGGCAATGTCCTTAGTTATGTGAGATGGGGTGACATTTAGTGCCACCAGGAGAAACTGGATTGATGCAGGACCATATGGAGTCATCCTTGATAAGAGGGAGTGTTAGTCAGTGAGACAAAGAGAATAGAAGACTCTGAGTCAAACATTATCAAGCAAAGGAGTTTACTCCAGCGAACCTGGAGGGGAAGCTGAAAGATCAGTGTTCCAACCCTGTGCAGACAAGCAGCGTCTTTACAGGGTTTGCCTGGGGCGGGGGGGGGAGGGGGGGGTTGGTCAACCGTTCCCAGCACTCACCATTTTGTAACAGCTTCGCAGTTTTCCTGTTTTGTACAAGATGTTCTTATTGGAACGTACCACCTTGAGGGGAAGGGAGAGGGACAGGGTGAGGGGTTAGTCAACATGGCTGTACTTATGTTAAGCTGACTGTGAGGCCTAATAGGCAGGAAGGGAGAATGTGTAGTTCTGATGGTGAGAGGTGAGGAGATAAAGTGTTGGAAGTCTGTGGACGTTCTCTTCTGATTGCTTTGAATTCACAATGAAGTAAGAAAGAATGCCATTAACTGAAAGTGTACCTAGGCCTCTGCATATGTAGGTGTCACTGTGCTTGTTCACATGTGTATTTTTTTTTTTTTTTGTCTTTTTTGTGACTGGTAAAGGGGATCACAACCCTTGGCTTGGTGTCGCCCGCACCGCGCTCAGCCAGTGAGCTCACCGGCCATCCCTATATAGGGTCCGAACCTGCGGTGAGAGTGCCACTGCGCTCCCAGCTCCGCACTCTCCCAAGTATGCCACAGGGCCGGCCCACATGTGTATTTATTTCAGGACATGGAAAAGAGGAAATGTGTTATTTTATTGTTACACTTTCTTGACTTGTGTTAATTTATAGTCTGATAGTGTCATAATTCCTAAACACTGACTTGGGGTATCTTTCCTTTCTAGCAACATATGAGCATATGGAAGCCTATTCCTTGAAATTTAAACCAGAGAGAGTGAGAAAATTGGCGGAGAACTTGAAATATTATCTCTAAATTTTGATCTTCCGTAATGCTTGTTCAAACCATCTCAAGGAAGATGATTGCTATTTTGCTAATAATGACTATGTGTAATAATATTTCAGACAGAATCCAAAATGTTTACTCTTAATTTTACTTACAAATCAATTATTTCCATCCATTTTTATCAGCAGGTTTTTATGATTTAAATAAATTTTGACATGATATTTCCATTTGCATTTGGATTTTTGGTAGTAGTTAATGTTAGTGTTGATAAATATCTCAGAAATCAAGAGCTCCTGAGTAATTTACACAGAAAGTATTATTACTTAGGACTAGCAAATATTCTGAAATTGAAAATAACAAACCTCGTGATAGTTACAATTTGCAAATATAAAATCAGATATTCTTGGAAATGTCGTAGCTCTCAGCAATTGTTGAAAAAAATTGAAGAAAATATTTGAACTACTATAATTTAGTTTATGCTATTTCAACATAAAATATATAAGTAACAGACATTTTAACCTACTTAACTTATTAATATATTTTACATATATATATATATATATATATATATATAGCATGCATTTTTAGTAAAGTTATTTGATTTCAATTTACCTAATACCTAAAACTAAATTGGCTTAAGAGAACATTTCAACCCTTTATGTAGTTGAGATATTTAACAGTAATATCAATCCTTTGTATTTCTTGATTAGCGTTCAACAATTTGTGTGTGTGTACGGGTGTGTAATTACTTAACTCTGGCAATCTGGCACACTTAAACATCGAGGCCCTGTTAATGTTTAATGTAAGTGGATATCAGACCTCAGCAACTTGAGCTAAGTATAATGAATGATAGATTTGAGAGAATTATTGCCTTTATTCATTCATTTAATCAATATATATTTATTGCGTACCTATGTATACTAGGTCCAGTGCTGGATACTAGGGATATTAAGAAGCATAAGCACAATCAATCTCTAATCTTGAAGAAGGTAAATTCTAGCAGATGGGTTTTACATGGCAGCCCGAGGCTAAACTGATTTTTCAAAAGTTTTGTTTGGCTGACAACATTTCTACATCAGTGAATGAGAGTAATCTCACGTAGGTCATGCACTTGCCAATACTTTATTGGCACCACCACTCTCTATGTGTTTTATTCAGCCTGACCCAGACATTTATGCAACCTTCCTAGGACCTGTACATATGTGTTTGCAAACCCTGGCCTTGTACTTGAATACATTATCGTAGCAATGAATTATATTTGAATTTCATTTTTTAGTTTACAGGTACTATTTGTTTCTAAATATTGAGGTTTCTGCATACACAAATTAGCAATATGTACTTTCTGAATTCTAAGCCAATTATAAAATAGACACGAAGTAAGAAATCAAAGTACAAGGGAAAAATCTGGTTTTGTGTTCAAAGGAAGTTTGGTACTTTTCTCCTGAATTGAAATTACCTTCTAGGTCAAAAGAACACTTAGAGGCACCTGCAGGCCTCTCCCAAATATGAATTTATATGCCTTGCTGTTGGTAGGGCCTGAGAGAGAGCTACAGGGTTAATTGTTTCATTTAAACCCCCAATTTATTAAATCACTCCACATCCTTTTTCCATGTTGGGTCTCAGATGTGGGGAGGTGTGTAGAAGTTCTCCTTAATCCTGGAGAATGAATAGTAACTTTCTGAGACTGGGACAAGTGCAGCCCTTGGCTTAGGCCCTGGGCTTCAAGTGGCCAAGTGCTTTGGAGTGTTTCCCTGGAAATATCTACGTCCCCCTCCAGTGTGTCTGGTACCTACCAGACAGAGGCTGTGGGCTTGCAAAATGTAAGGGCAGTTCTACTGCAGCCCCACTGCAGTTGGGTACATGTCTCCCTACTATGAACCAAAGAAGAAATATGAGGACAGTAACTGGTGGACAACTGGTGGACAATTACCTTTTTCTTATTTGCTTCTCACAGCAATCTGAGGACAAAGGTCATATTAACATGGTATCTCATATGGACAAAAACATTTAGAAGTTAAATAAGCTTCCCAAAGTTGAATAGCTCTTTGTCAGAGCTGCATGTAACCTCTTGGAATAATCTTTAGGTGCTGTGGCAAAATGGAGACTGCACCTTTATAGAAAGAAGATTCATGGTTTATATGACACTCCGGGACACTATACTTCGTTCAGGGGAGACGTTTTGTCTCCTTGATTCATAAGGCTGCAAATAAACCATTACAATGCTCGTCGTTCCATGCAGTTAAGGGAGGTTAAAGAAAATCTTATTAACTATTATAATATTTCAGTCTGTTTAGTTTAATTTAGTTCCATTTAGTTTTAGCTTAAATAAAATTGAAAATAAGGACTTGTTCAATATTCAATTAACAGATTGATAAATTTGTGCAACACTCTCTACTTGTCCTTTTGGTCCTTTTTAAACCCCGCGTCACAGGTACCAGCTCCAAATATCTAAAAAGGAGCAAGTGCTTTGTTTTCACCGACATATCCAGGGATCCCTATTATAACATCTAACATTGCTTTTCCCCCAACCATGTCCAATACGTCAAGAAATCTTTCTCTTCCTTTTTCTCTCTCTATATAAGGCTCAGACCCATTTTCTATAAGAAATAGGTCTACTCCATCTTTCAGGCTAATTTCAATAACAGAAAAGTTAGGAAACTTTTATACAAAGACATTTCTTTTCTACCGTCTGTAGTAGATAATTATACACTATTCCTTACCTTTTTTTAAAACTCATGTGCCTTTTTGATACACCTTAAATTTGTATATGATGCATTAATATTGTTTGTTATTTCACAACATATTATACTCTATAACTGAAAAACCAACCAAAGCAGTTTAGGTAATGAAAATGTTTTTTATAACCACACATGATAGCAATTTTTTTTTTTTTTTAATGTTCTTAGTGCAGGGGAATCCCCTCACATGTCTCCGCACACCATAATTGATTACCTTAATAGTATCACCCTCTATGGTTAAGAATAACTGGTGCATACTCACAAGAAGCATATCATTTACTTTACTATATAAAACAAATGTATATCAAACCATACAAGGCATGTCTCCGCACACCATAATTGATTACCTTAATAGTATCACCCTCTATGGTTAAGAATAACTCGTGCATACTCACAAGAAGCATATCATTTACTTTACTATATAAAACAAATGTATATCAAACCATACAAGGCCACTGTAAAATCAAGCCATAGTCCCTATCCTGACCTCCTTTAGTCTCATTGGCTTGTAGTCATGTTCCTTTCTTCTCCCATATGTCAATCATGTTAGTGTTCCTTGCATTGTGTTAACTGACCAAGTTCATTCTTGCCTTAGTCTGGGTGCTATTCATTCTACAGAGAAATACTATTTCTCCAATTTTTGTTGAATATACTCCTTTCCGTTTTTTTCATTTTGTGTTATATGTAAACTGCTCACAGAGACCTTCTCTGATCATGTAGTCTGATCAAGAACAGTGTCTGCCACTCAATAGATACTCCCTTAATGTTTAGAAAATGTTGAGGGAGTGTAATGGACTGAATGTTTGTGTCCCCCCAAAATTCATATTTTGAAATTGTAACCCCCAGTGTGATAGTAGTAGGAGGTGGGCCTTTGGGAAGTAATTAGATCATGAGGTTGGAGCCCTCATGGATGAATTTAGTGTCCTTAAATTCTAGGGACCTAGAGAGCTCATTTGGCCCTTCTGCCCTGTGAGAACAGAGGTTAGAAAATTAATCAGGAAACAGATACTCACCAGACTGAATTTACCAGCACATTAATCTTGGATTTCTCACCCTCCATAAGTGTAAGAAATAAATGTTTGTTATTTAAGTCACAAGCTTGTGATATTTTTGTCATAGCAGCTTGAGCAGACTAAGACATGAAGTAAATTAGAAAAAACAATATGATACAAACTTTGAGCATAAAACATTGGTTCCTGGATAGACAAAACCAGGTGAATGTGCTAATGTCTACTATTTTCTTAAGTTTCTATCTTAGATTTGTTTTCAACGTGAGTTTTATGCAATTAAGGTATGTTATTACAAAGGTATAAACAAAAGTGTTTTTAGTCTTAAGAACTCTGTTCATTTACAAAGTTACTTAGGTCAGCACATTCTTTCTCCTTCCCCTTCAGTGTGGTTGTTTTATATATTTATAATAGAGTTAGATTGCTTTGTCATATTCTTCATTCTATCCTGGGATACCTGACATCCTAAATGACATTTATGAAATTACATTCATTAAAGTTCACTCTTTGTGCTAATATTCATTGATGAAGTATCTATTCAGATTGTTTGCCCATATTTAATTGGTTTATTTGTTTTCTTATTGTTAAGTTTTGAAGATCTTTCATGTAGTTTGGATACCAGTCTTTTATCAGATATGTGTTTTGCAAATATTTTCTCCCAGTCTGTGGCTTGTCTTTTTATTCTTTTTACAGTGTCTTTAGCAGAGCAGTTTTAATTTTAATAAATATCACATAATTTTGTCTTTCATGTGTCATGCTTTTGCTGTTGCATCTGAAAATTCATCACCAAACTCAATATTCCATAGATTTTTCCTGTGTTTTCTTCTAGAAGCTTCATAGTTTTGAATTTTAATTTAAAATTCTATTATTCATTTTGTGTGTGCAAATGCTATAAGTTTTGTATCTAGTTTCATTTATTTGTGTATGGATGTCCAATTTTTCCAGCATCATTTGTTGAAAAGAATACACTTTTTTAGTTGACTTGCCAATGCTCCTTTGTCAATGATCAGTTGACAATATATGTGTGAGTATATTTCTGGACTCTCTATTCTGTTCCATTGATTTATGTCTCTATTTCTTTGCTAATATCACACTGTCTTGATTATTGTCACTTTATACTGTCTTAAAATCAGTTAGTGTCAATCTTCCACCTTTGTTCTTCTTCATTATTGTGTTGTCTGTGCCAAATCTTTTTTTTCTTTCCATATCAACGGTAGAGTCAGTTTGTTGATATCTGAAAAAAATTCCTTTCTGAGATTTTGATGGGGATTGCTTTCAATCTATAGCCCAAGTTGGAAAAAATGGACACCTTGAAAATATTGAGTCTTCCAACCAATTAACACAGAATATCTCTCAACTTACCTAGACTGTTTTTAAATTTCCTTTTCAATTCCTTTCATAACTATATGTAGTTTTCCACATATCAGTCTTGTACATATTTTGTTAGATGTATACTTGTGTTTTGGTGCTATAGCAAATGGTATTTTCTTTTGATTTTAAATATCAATTGTCCATTGCTGGTATATAGAAAAACAATTGACTTTTGTGTATTAACCTTGTATCCTGTGACCTTGGTACACTTGCTTGTTAGTTGCAACAGTATTGTTATGCATTTTTTGGGAAGTAGGGGGAAGTTTACCTGGACAATCATGTCTTTTGTGAATAAAGACAGTTTTATTTCTTTCCAATTTGTATAGCTTTTTATTTCTTTTCATTGTCTTGTTGCACTAGCCAGG
>NW_007726775.1:613409-614525 GCF_000696425.1 Galeopterus variegatus
TATTTCTTTCCAATTTGTATAGCTTTTTATTTCTTTTCATTGTCTTGTTGCACTAGCCAGGACTTTCCATACAAAGTTGAACAGTAGTTGTTAGAGGAAATCCTAACCTTGTTCATATGTTTTCAATATTTTTTAATTAAAAATTATGTCTCAATAAAAAACTTTTGTGTTTGTATGCATGGTATTATAAATAAATACATATAAAACACACTTTGATATTTTAATAAGTAAACAGTAAATCTCTAGAAGAGGATTATTGGGCTAACGTATCTTACATTATTAGATACTGCCAACTCATAAACAGCTCACAAAAAAAGGAATCTAAATGGCCTAAAAATGCAAGAAAAGAGGCAAAAACTAACTTGGTATATGAGCAATACAATTTAAAACTAAACCGATATACCTTTCTTACCTATCAAATTGGAAAAATAAAGGAAAACACACACACACACAAATATAAAACACTTAACAAAACACCTGCTTACTAAGCTTTGAAGAAATAGACATTATCAAGATTCTATGTGTGGGGGTCTAAAATGATCCAACTTCTATGGAGGTGAATTTAACAATATTTAATAAATATCTTGTTTTAAATTCTTTCAGTTTTGTTTCTTTGTCATTCCAGGATAGTTTCTGCTTAAACTTATCTCTGACTGGTTATTTTAGGTTCCATTAACCCACTAAAAGTAAAACACCATGGAATAATGAAATACTCAGGACATGAGAGCCATGAACTCCTCTGCAAATTTATTTAAATGTATAGATGATAACTTTGAGCTGTATGGAACATTTCTAACCTAATCCATAAACTCACTTAGATGTAAGTTAATTGCAATAAAAATGTTATTATTTGTGAACAATTTCTCTTCCTGCTCTGGAACAGATGGAAAGTTGATGGAAAGTGGGTACTTTTCTGTAAAGACTGATATCTAAGAACTACAGCGGTAAATGAACTAACTCTGGAAAGATTTAATTTATATGGTGAATATAATTAATTATATATAGTCTCCAAAAGTTAGGAAAACTGTGTTTTGGAAAATCAATACTAATAGTTTTGCAATAAAGATGGGTTAAGCATGATGTTTCAAGTTAGGACAAGGAGGTTTGATTCTGTGT
>NW_007726775.1:615705-617762 GCF_000696425.1 Galeopterus variegatus
TGCAATAAAGATGGGTTAAGCATGATGTTTCAAGTTAGGACAAGGAGGTTTGATTCTGTGTACAAGGTCCAAAAACTTGGATAAGTAAACTACAAAGACACAGTGGATCAGACTGCTAGCATTGATAAGGTAAATCAGTTGATTCATGCTTAGCATGAACTAAGGAGCTATTTACTCTATCTTGGGAACCTATATCCAGTGTTAACATTGGCTGCTTAGTTATCAGGCCAGCTAGGTCTTCTCTGACTTTCTCATGGCTCTTTTTCATTATGTGTTTAATTTGTTATCTCTTTCTAAACTAAGAGGGACAATGGTAAAGATTTTTCTCAGTTCAGGTATAATGTATTTTTATTATACTAAAATTCAGCATGATACGATGGAAAAATATGTTTTGGAACTATTATTGAACACATCCTGTCTCCTTCTAGCTGTGTAATCTCAGGCAATGTTAATCATTTCGAGTTCACCTATAAAAGAGAGAACCATAATTCATTCATTTAACTCATCAAACAGGTATTTATTTAGAGAAAAGGAAGAATGAAAATACCTGCTAGGATATTTTGGAAAATCAAACAACTTCTGGAATATAGTAGGCACTCAACAAATATGGATCTCTTTTTGATCTTTTATTTACTCTATATTTTGTTTAAAATTGCACTCAGGTCATTTATATTTGCATCTCTGCCACTTCACAACTTTAATAATATTTTTACTTAAAACTTACTCATGCCAAAGTTATATGACTTATTATAATTCTGCAGTATTTATAATAATACATTTGAGAGTCACAGATAAATACTTAAATTATATATTTATGCAAATTCAAACTCATCTTCCTTTGGTGTGGACGTTTAAATGAAGCATAGTACTGCACTTCAAATTTTAATTTAATTTTCTCATTATTTAAGTGAGGATTTTTCCAGTCCAATTTTTAATTTTCACACTTGGTGTAAATAAACTTCTAATTTCAATTTTATGACTTCTGCAGTGAATGTGATCATATTATATATTTACCTTGCAAATATGCCCAGAGGAAATGGACATTTCTTAAATAATGGGCTAGTAAAAAAGAATCACAATAATACATGAAAACCCCATTTAAGTGTGTGCAATAAATCAGTCTTTGTGCCATTTAATTAACTTGAAACTTTATAAATACTGAAATTGTAACTGCATTCATATGAATGTATTAACCTTCAGGAGTATATACAGGTGTTTAATTTGTACTTAGAAAGATATAAATATCAAATTAGACGTTGATTAATTGATGAAAATACCTCATATTTGAGTAGCTATTTTAAATCTGACATTCAATAAAATCTTTTAGAAGCAGATGAAGTTTTGATCTGCATTTCCCCACTTATTTTCAGCCTTAAATTTTATTTACCATTAATTAAACTCCTAATATGTGTCAAGTGCCATATGTCGCTCTCATTCTTTTCCAAAAAAACATTTCTTTTTTAACTTCAACCAGATATGATAAATTCCACTGCTAAATGTTTATTTCTTCCCCAAGCCATCTTGCAAGAGGTTGTCCTACGAATGCTTCATGTAAATAAGATTGACAAATTTTCCTAACATTTTTGATCTTTAATTCTTCTTAGGCACCCAGTCAATATCTACTTGATTTCACTTTATCCCAACTTTATCCCATCATCTCCGTATAACTCAGTGTTAAAGTAAATCATCCCGTTGGGAAATCATTGTAATTATATTGGTTTTAATTATTGATAATGAATCACTCGCAGACACCCTTTCCTGGCAATGATTTGTCAGTGATTCATTCTTGCTTCTCTTAATGATAATTTCTCCACTTACATTCTATGGATAGATATGTAAGTCATAGAAAGTCCTTTGTTTGGTACAGTATACATTATTGTATTGTTAATGCATCCGATGTGTTTTAAATAAGATCTATTGAGTAAATTAAAATTAATATAACTCAGAGTTAAAGTGCTAATATTTATCAAGCATTTTTCAATATCTAAATGAGATGAGCAAAATTATTGCTCAGATTAATAAAAAAGCAATTTAGATTACTTAAAGAACAATTTGCT
>NW_007726775.1:618298-619295 GCF_000696425.1 Galeopterus variegatus
AGCAAAATTATTGCTCAGATTAATAAAAAAGCAATTTAGATTACTTAAAGAACAATTTGCTTTTATTACACAATGGAAATAGAATGGTCTCACCTTTCTTTCAAAGAATTCCACTCTCCTATTGCATACCCCATCTTAGTTATTTATCCAATTCTCTTGCTCACTATTAAAATGCAATCCATAACAGGCAAGGGTTAAGCTATATAAAGTGATTTAAGTTTAAGTTAGATTTTAGACTATATCATGGAGATATCACATAGATTATTCAAGAAAATCCATTTCAATAATACATTCTTTTACACTGTCTGGTTTTGACACACATTTGGATGAAATATGCAGGAGGGACCCATTTAAAAGCTCTGGTTTATGCTATGGTCATACCTAACATCACATTGCATTGATTCCTAATTGGTATTCCCTCTGTGTGTGTGTGTGCATATATATATATATANCACAAGCTTGTGATATTTTTGTCATAGCAGCTTGAGCAGACTAAGACATGAAGTAAATTAGGAAAAATAATATGATACAAACTTTGAGCATAAAACATTGGTTCCTGGATAGACAAAACCAGGTGAATGTGCTAATGGCTACTATTTTCTTAAGTTTCTATCGTAGATTTGTTTTCAACGTGAGTTTTATGCAATTAAGGTATGTTATTACAAAGGTATAAACAACAGTGTTTTTAGTCTTAAGAACTCTGTTCATTTACAAAGTTACTTAGGTCAGCACATTCTTTCTCCTTCCCCTTCAGTGTGGTTGTTTTATATATTTATAATAGAGTTAGATTGCTTTGTCATATTCTTCATTCTATCCTGGGATACCTGACATCCTAAATGACATTTATGAAATTACATTCATTAAAGTTCACTCTTTGTGCTAATATTCATTGATGAAGTATCTATTCAGATCATTTGCCCATTTTTAATTGGTTTATTTGTTTTCTTATTGTTAAGTTTTGAAGATCTTTCATGTAGTTTGGATACCAGTCTTTTAT
>NW_007726775.1:620295-637516 GCF_000696425.1 Galeopterus variegatus
TATATATATAATTTCTGATACAAATAGTTGACAGAATATACCAACACTGACTCATATTTAGAGCTGGTGAGGAAAGGATTATATTAAAGAAGTATTTACATTGTTTCTACATTTGGCAATTTCTCCCCACTTATATAGTCAAACTATAAATCATGTTATTTTGCCTAAATTTTCCTAGTTTAATCCTTTTTTAAAAAGCCAGTCATTCCATTTATTTTCTCTAGAGAGAAGAATTTAACCTGTTTTCAGGTTTAGGAAATGCAATCTTTTATAAAGCGGTAATATATTCATAAGAGGATTATTATACATCCAAGACATATACAAATCCATCTATTTTAGCTTTTTCTTGTTGCTGATATTACCGTATTTTGAAAAATGACACAGATATATACACATTAGACATTTATAGCCTTCTGTGCATTCTGTACAATAAGCAATATATATTAAAAATAGAACAATAGAAAAATAATTGCAACAAATATGTTAGAAAAACAAGTAATATTCTTAATACATGAATCTCTGAAAATATGTAACCAATCACTCTCTTCTCGTTAGAAAAATGAACACGTGTTATGAAAAGATGATTGGTGGAAAAGAAATCCAAATAGGTAGCAAACATAACAAAATATGCTCATACTCACTATAAAACAATTATCAATAGAGATTTCATATGATTTTCACCAATCAAATTTATACAATTTCATTTATTATTTATACTTATGGCTATCAAGTCTGCAGAAATGGAAATTTTCATAGAATGGTGAAAAGCATTCTGGCAGTAAATATGTTTGTATTTTTCAGATTTCTCTAGCAAATTATTCTAATGATGCCAAGAAATATTGGTGAATAAATATGTCCTTTGTAACATTTTTTACAACAGTACAAAATTGGGAATATCACAGATATTCAATATTCAGTTTTGTTTAATAAATTATAGTATGATTATATGATGCAATATTACATTGCCATTAAAAATTAATATTCAAAGAAAATGATATAGATATAGTTTAACAATATAGAAAATGTTTGTGTTATAATAGTAACAAGGCAGATCCCAGAACTGTAAACTCAATGCTATCCTAATTTTTCAATTGGTTACATATATTCAAATAAAATGAAAAGAAAAGAATTCACTAAAATATTAGCACTGGTAATCTTTTTGGTGGATCTACAGGTTTTAATTTATGTATTTATTTGTCAGTATTTTCCAAAAAGAGGTAATATTATTTAGCAATTAAAATATGTGGATAATATTAAAAGAGATATAACTTTTCAAAATATTTTAGCACATTATTGTACCATTGATATGTTTTTTTCTTTAATTTCAATAGCAATTTTTTCAATATACAATTATATGATCAGCATTAAATTTTACTTCCAGGCATATACTTATATCAAGTATAATTTAAATTTGAAAACATGTAAAACATTCTGATTATATTTAGATTTCCAAACATGAAAGGAATAAGTTGGCATTTCTCTAGACATTGTTAGAAATCTTTCATAGAATTTTAACCCTTTCGTTTCTCAAAAATAATATATGTATATATTTTTCAATTATATGCTTCAAATAACTTTGATGATATTCCCCATTAAGAGTGTTTGGGTGAGACCAAGCCAAAAGAAGTGAGCTTGCGCACACACACACATTGTTAAGAATAAGTTGTGTATATTTTTTATATGCACTGCTACAGTTATAAGGCCTTGATTCATAAATTATCTTTTGGAAAATGGAAAGATGTGACTTATCTTCGTCTTTTTGCATTATACCATTTGCTGATGGCATTTGCATTATTTTTCACTACAGATCTCAGCTGTCCAATCTTATTCAGTTAGGTTATCTTCCTGAACCCTGTTAGCATTTGGATTTAAAATCTGTATTGACCAAAATATCATGCAGTAGTGGTATCCCATTAAGAAGACTGAGTTTTACATGATCACGTTCATAAAGTTATAATGTTCTAAGGCTTCTAATTTTTAAAATACGACAATTGTGTGTGTATTTCTTGAATCAGAAACAATTTATTCTTATTTGTGTTTAAGGTACTCGGAAAGAGAGAAAAATAAGGGACAATGAAGTGAAAATCTACTTTAACTTAAATATGAAAGATCATTTTAGGATTCTGTTTTCTTATGGTATTAATGAAATTGGAGGTTACAATTAAACGTTAAAGTGTTTCTTCTGAAAACACTTGTATGTACATCATTGCACAGTTTGTTTGGACTACATTTGCCAGACACAGTTCATTATACTCATAAATAGGTAAATTGGTAATTTTGACTTAAGTCTATATTCAACATAGATTTTCTATGTCCTGACATGTAATATTGATATAAACAAAGATAGAGCTTTATTCAATGAGTGTATCAGGTAATTCAGGTTACAACAAATTCAGGGATTGTAAAAATATTTTAATTTAAAGCAGGCTGATATAGTTTCACTGCATGAACTCCTCTCTGATAGACAGCATGCATATGCATCCCAGGGTGTAGAAGCTGAGTATAAGCTAAAGCCATTCATCTTCTTTGAATACCTGGACAATTATATGCACAGACATTTTGTTTTCAACAGAGAATTACATTGGAAAGATTGGTTCAGTACACATTTGTTTCATTGTCAGATCTGCACATGGAGTCCTTCATATAGAATACATTACATTGTCTTCAGCCACTGGATTTAATCAAATCAACAGAGAGTTAGTACCTGAACTGCATTTTATTGCTCCACTCCACCACCCCTGCAGAGCTCCTTTAGTGAAATAGCTTGTCAGTCTGTTTTGGAGAGAATGTTAAGATAGGAGTCAAGGAAGCAAGGCCCTATTTCACCTATTCCAAGACAATGTCATCAAGGACTTTATTACCGTAAACGCTGTCTTAGAAGAATCACTATTGCTCCTCTAAGAACATTTTTAATCTTATCATTACTGACAAATGTGTAAATGAGCAAGCTACTTTTTTTTTTAAACAGGCATTTCTAGTAAACTCTGAGCCATATTTATGGTCCATGGAAGTGCAAGGGATCTTTAAGAATTCATGGAAAGATTTATATTATGTTTTAATTCCATTTTTCTATGAAGTTTTTGAAGTACCCTTGTAAGAAGGTAATTGTTATAGATTTCTTCAGTTTTATTGCTGACTAATGTTTGCCCATGCCCTAGCTTGTTTTTCCCCCCTATCTTATGAGATATAAATGGAGACATAGATAGATTCATGTATTCTTATAAGCAAGCTAAAATTCTTTCCTGAATGAAATGTGTCATAAAAAAGCAAATGTATACAGAATATAAATTTTGCCAAGAACATATGAGGTTGTATATGTTTATCATAAAATTAAAAGCAAAATTCCAGTGTGTTTCACATACAATTCTGAATAATTTTACCATGCCATATCTCAAATTAGGGCACATAATATCTTCAGTTTTTCATATCAATCCTTCATTTTTGGCAAAGTAGTCTTCATTTGATTGTTCAATAAATTCTTTCAATTAAGTATAAGACCAAACATTTATCTCATGTACTTCTAGCATAGCTGGAGAATCAAGTCTGCCAAATTTTAGGAAACTAAAACATTTAAAATACATATTATAAATGAAATGCTTAGATTAATAATGGCTGAACTAGCTTATGTGAAATTTTAGCTTTGGAATTCATTATTTCTTTTTCTTTATTTTCTTGGACATTATACTTTCCTGGTTTCACTCCTTTCTCTCTGTCCTCAAATTTTCACTCTCCTTATCATTATCCCCCAAATTCTGATAATGTTAAATATTTTTTTAGCTTTAGACACAAACATTCTACATCCTAGAAGATCACTTAACCGTCTAGGTAGTCCCAGATACCACAGAACCAATTTGTTCTGGACTGAACTCATCACCCATCACCACTATGCCCACTCCAGGAAAGCCTCTCCTGCCCATTTCCTGCTGTATCTCAGGACAGTGTTTCTAACTGCTCAAGCCAGAAACCACGATTTTCCCTTAACCCATCTTCTCACTCAACAGCACCATTTTCAATTAGTCATTGAATACTGACAAGTTAAAACTCTGAAATACTTACTGAATCTATAACCTTCTCTTGAACATAATTATTTCTCCTCTGAATCAAGCAGCATTCTCCCAATTAATCCGCTTGCCTCCAGCCTTGTCTCACCTCAACATATTATTCACACTGCAAAGTGATAATTCTGAAAGGAAAATTGTACTTTTCATTGCTTTCTGAATAAAATCCAATATCATGGCAGGAACAATAAGTTTCCTTATCTCTTGCCACATTCTCTTCTGTTCTCACTTTCAAAATATTGAAATTGCATACTAAATATTATCCCTTTTCCCATGAAGTCATCTTGCAATTGCCAAAAACACTTCATGAAACCTTACATTAACAAATTATATTGTAATTGTCTACACTAATGTTCACACTCCTCATTTTCTTTTTTATGTTATTCCATGTCCAAAATGAAATGTTTATTACATTATTGTTGGAAAAACAAATAATACCCACCAGTAGGAAAAATGGATACATAAATGTCCATCAATAGGAAAAATCGATACATTATAGTATATTTATTCAATAGAATACTGTAAAGCAAATAAGCTGAATAAAATTGAGCTACAACTATCAACATGGATAAATCCCCCAAACACAATATTGTATGAAAAAGCAAATCGCAGAATGATTACTGCTAGACCAGAGTTGCAGTCATAAGTTCTAAAAACCTGAAAAACCATACTGTGCATTCTTTACGGATGCAAATATATGAGGGTACTTTAAAAGATTCACAGAAAGATTGATATTATCTTTTGTTAAATTATTGAAACATAATTGATTGTACATATTTGTGGTGTACAGCATTGAATATCAATACCTGTGTGCAATATGTGATATTGAAATCAGGATAATTAATATATTCAACAATACACAATGTAACCATTTTAAGTGGTCCATTACAAATTTCTTGCTACCCACCCCGCACACTTTCCCACCTCTGGTGGCCTCAGTTCTGTTCTCTCCTTTTGAAAGTTCAATGAATTATTGTGGAGGTTGTATTTTTCTTTTTTCTTTTTTTTTTTAATTTATGTGTTTTTTTTTCTTTGTTGTTGTTGTTGTTGTTGTTTTGCTCCCACTTAAGAGTGAAGACAGGCAACATGCGGTATTTCTCTTTCTGTGCCTGGCTTATTTTACTCAACAAAATTTTTTCTAAGTTCATCCATGTTGTTGTAAATGTCAAAATTTCATTCTTTTTAATAGCACACTGGTATTCCATTGAGTCTATATAACACATTTTCCTTATCCAGTCGTCCATCAATGGACATTTAGGTTGGTTCCAACTCTTGGCTATTGTAAATAGAGCTGCAATAAACATGGGAGTGCAAGTATCCCTTCGACATGTTGACTTCCATTCCTTTGGGTATATACCCAGCAGTGGGATTGCTGGATCATATGGCAGTTCTATCTGTAGTTTGAGGAAATTCCATACTGTTTTCCATAATGGCTCCACTAGTTTACAGTTCCACCAGCAGTGTAGGAGGGTTCCCCTTCCTCCATATTCTAGCCCAAATTTGTTATTCTCTCTGTTTTTGATAATGGCTGCTAACTGGGATGCTATGATATCTGAAAGTGGTTTTATTTGCATTTCCCTGATGCTTAGTGATGCTGTGCATTTTTTTCATGTGTCTGTTGGCCATACATATATCTTCCTTTTAGAAATGCCTATTTAGACTCTTTGCCCATTTTTTAATCAAGTTATTTGTTTTTTACTAATTTTTTTGAGTTCTTTGTATATTCTGGATATTAATCCCTTGTTGGATGCATAGTTTGCAAATATTTTCTCTCATTCTGTAGGTTGTCATTTCCCTGTGTTAATTGTTTCTTTTGCTGTGTGGAAGCTTTTTAGTTTAATATAATCCCATTTATTTATTTTTTCTCCTGTTGTCTGTGATTTTGGGACCTTATTCACAGAGTCTTTGCTCAGTCCTCCTTCTGAAGTGTTTCTCCTATGTTTTCTGATAGGAGTTTTATAATTTCAGGTCTTCTATTTTATTCCATTTTGAGTTGATTTTGGGATATGGTGAGAGGTACAGGTCTANGTTCTTTGTATATTCTGGATATTAATCCCTTGTTGGATGCATAGTTTGCAAATATTTTCTCTCATTCTGTAGGTTGTCATTTCCCTGTGTTAATTGTTTCTTTTGCTGTGTGGAAGCTTTTTAGTTTAATATAATCCCATTTATTTATTTTTTCTCCTGTTGTCTGTGATTTTGGGACCTTATTCACAGAGTCTTTGCTCAGTCCTCCTTCTGAAGTGTTTCTCCTATGTTTTCTGATAGGAGTTTTATAATTTCAGGTCTTCTATTTTATTCCATTTTGAGTTGATTTTGGGATATGGTGAGAGGTACAGGTCTAGTTTCATTCTTCTACAGATGGATGTCCAGTTTTCCCAGCACTATTTATTGAAGACTCAGTCTTTTCCCAATGTATGTTCTTGTTGCCATTGTCAAAGATCAGTTGGCTGTAAGTATGTGGGTTTATTTCCTGGTTCTCTCTTCTGTCTATATGTTCTCCATTGGTCCATATGTCTGTTTTTATGCCAGTACCATGTTGTTTTTGTTAATATAGCTTTATAGTATATTTTGGAGTCAGGCCGCATATACCTTCAGATTTAATTATTTATTTTTTGCTCAGGATTGCTTTGGCTACTCAAGGTCTTTTGTTGTTCCATTTCAATGTTAGGATTGTTTTTTCTATTTCTGTGAAGAATGTCATTGGTATTTTGATGGAGATTACATTGATCTGCAGATCACTTTGGGTAGTATGGACATTTTCACAATGTTAATCCTTCCAATCATGAGCATGCAATGCCCTTTCCATCTTTTTGTATCCTCTTTAATTTCTTTCAGCAGTGTTTTGTAGTTCTTTCATTGTAGATATCTTTCTTATTCTTGATTAAATTTATTCTTAGATAATTTATATTTTTGGCACCTATTGTAAATGGGCTCACTTTATTTCTTTTTCTTCTAGTTTGTCATTGGAGTATACAATCATTACTGATTTTTGCATGTTGACTTTGTATCCTGCAAATTTTCCAAAATAATTTGCCATTTCTGAGGTTTTTTTTTTTTTTTTTTTCAGAGTCCCTAGGTTTTTCTGTACATGAGATCATGTCATCTGCAAATGGGCAGTTTGACTTTGTCATTTCCAATCTGGATGCCCTCTATTTCTTTCTCTTACCTGGTTGCTCTGGCTATTACTTCTAATACTAGGTTAAATGGAGTTGTGAGAGTGTGCATGCTTGTGTTGTTCCTGCTATTAAAAGAGGATATCCCATTCAGGATGATATTGCAGTGGGTTGTCATTTATGGCTTCATTGTGTTGAAATACATTCCTTCTGTACCTAATTTGCTGAGTCTTTATCATGTAGTGATGTTGAATTACGTCAAATGCTTTTTCTGCATCTACGACATAATCAGATGTTTTTTGTCCTTGATCTTGTTGATGTGGTATACACATTTATTGACTTGCATGTGTTGAACCATCCTTGCATCCCTAGGATGGATCCCACTTGATCATGGTGTATAATGTTTTTGATATGTTGCTGTATTCTGTGTGTATTCAATATCAGAGATATTGGCCTGTCGTTTTCTTTTTTTGTTGTATCTTTGTCTGCTTTTTTTATTTTGGTGATGCTTGCCTCAGAATGAATTTGGAAGAATAGACTCTGTTTCAATTTTCTGTAATACTTTGAAGAGAATTGATATTAATTTCTCTTTAAAGGTTTGGCAGAATTCCACATAAAGCCACCCAGTTCTGGGCTCTTTTCTGTGGGGAGACTGCTGATTACTGCTTCAATCTCCTGTGTGCTATTGGCCTGTTTTCTATTTTCTCCTTGGATAAGTCTTAGTAGTTTGTATGTGTCCAAGAATTTATCCATTTCCTCCAGGTTTTCATATTTGTTGGTGTATAGTTGTTTATAATAGTCTCTAACAATTCTTTGTATTTCTGTGGTAATGGTTGTAATATCTCCTTTTTCATTTCTGATTTTTGTTATTTAGGTCTTCTTTTTTTAGTTAGCATAGCTAACAGCTAGTCTATTTTGGTTATCTTCTTAGAAGAACCAAATTTTTGTTTCATTGGTCTTTTATATCATTTTTTGGGTCTCTTTCATTTAGTTCTTCTCTGAATTAATTATTTCTTTCTCTTTACTAATTTGGGGATAGGGCTCCTTTTTTTTTTTTTTAGTTCTTTGAAGTGTAGCATTAGGCTATTTGTTTGAAATATTTCTGTTCTTTTGATGTCAGTGTTTATTGCAATAAACTTCACTCAGTACTGTTTTTGCTGTGTTTCACAGGTTTTGGTATGATGTGTCTTTTTTTTCTTAGTTTCAATAAACTTTTTGATTTCCTGTTTAATTCTTTCATGGACCCATAGATCATTCAGGAGAATGTTGTTTAATTTCCATTTATTTATATGCTTTACAGAGTTTCACTTGTTATTGATTTTAAGTTTTAATCTGTATGGTCTGAAAAGATACTTGAAATGAATTCAGTTTTTTAAATTTGTTGAGGCTTGTTTTGTGACCTAACATGTGGTCTGCCCTGGAGAATGTTGCAAGCGCTGATGAGAACAATGTATATTCTGTAGTTGTTGGATGAGATATTTGCAGCTATCCGGCAGGTCCAATTGGTATAAAATGTAGTGTAAGTTCTCTGTTTCTCTCTTGATTTGTTGCCTAGATGATCTGTCCAATGCTGAGAGAGGGGTTTTCAGGTCCCCCAGTATTATTGTACTGGGGTCTATCTCTTTCTTTAGGTCTAATAGTGTTTGCTTTATATATCTGGGTGCTCCAGTGTCGGTTGCATATATATTTTTGATTATTATGTCTTCTTGCTGGATAGACCCCTTTATGATTATATAGTGACCTTCTTCACCTCTTTTTATGGTTTTTGGCTTAAAGTCTGTTTTATAAAATATATGTATAGCTACTCCTGCTCTTTTTGGGTTTCCATTTGCATGGTATGTCTTTTTCCATCCCTTCATCCCCTATTAGCCTGCATGTGTCTTTACAGGTAAGTGGTGTCTCTTGAAGACAGCATATAGTTGGCCCTAGCTTTTTAATTTAATCAGTCAGTCTGGTGTCTTTTGAGTGTTAATCCATTTACATTCGTGGTTTTATTGAAAGGTACTGTCTTATTCCTGGCGTTTTATTGATTTTCTTTTGGATGTTTTAAATGTTTTTTGTTCCTTTCTTTACCTTTTATTGTTTGTTCTCAGGGTTTGTTGTTTTTTTGAGGTGATAAGATAGAGTTTCTTTCTCTTACTCATTTGCATTTTTGTTCTACCATTAGATTTTGTTCTTTCTTGTATATTCATGGTAGTGATTATCATTTTTTGGATTCTAGATGCAGAACCCCCTTGAGGATTTCTTGTAAGGCAGGTCATGTTGTGGTGAACTCCTGCAGTTTTTGTTTGTCTGGGAAATACCTTATTTCTCCCTCATTTCTGAAGGACAATTTTGCTTTGTATAGTATTATGGGCTGGCAGTTTTTTCTTTTAGCATTTTTAATATATAATCCCATTCTCCCTGGATTGTAGAGTTTCTGTTGAGAAGTATTCTGTTAGTTTGACGGGGACTCCCTTATAGGTGACTTGACACTTTTCTCTTGCTCTTTGTAAGATTCTCTCTTTGTCTTGGAATTTTTCCAGGTTTGACTATAATGTATCTTGTAGAGGACCTTTTTGGGCTAAATCTGTTTGAGTTTCTTTGAGCCTCCTAGATCTGAAGCTCTGTGTCCCTCCCTATACCTGTGATGTTTTCTGCAATTATTTTGTTGAATAGGTTTTCAATGCCTTTTTCTTTCTCCTCTCCTTCACGAATACCCATGATTCAGATGTTTGTGTGCTTAAGATTGTCTGCTAGCTCTCTCAGGTTGTCTTCATTTTCTAATTTTTTTTTTTTTTTTTTTTTTTTTTACTTTTTAAAATGTCTGCCTGGGTTATTTTGAAAAGACTGTCTTCAGGATCAGAAATTCTTTCTCCTGCTTGCTCTAACCTGATGCTTAAGCTCTCAGTTGTGTTTTTCATTTTGTTGAATGTATCCTTCAGTTCCAGGAGTTCTACTCCATTCTTTTGAAGTTATTAATCTCTTTGTAAATTTCCTCCTACATATTCTGGATACTTTTACTCATTTCATTGTGTTGTCTGAGTCTTCTTGTATCTTGTTAAGTTTCCTTAAGATCATGGCTTGGAATTCATTTTTAGTCATTTCAAGAGTTTCCTGCTGTATGGCATCTGCATACCCCTCACTTTCAATTAATTTAGAGCTTGCCAGGGAGTGATTTATCAACCCCATCTTTTTCCTGCTACTATATTATAAATGGCCTTTGTTATTATTTCTACTGCTCTACTTAGTAGCCTCCAAATACTTGTATGTGCAGTTCTTCTCTCCTTCATTTCTCTGTCTTGCACCTTAACTAGAATTTGTTTCATACTGTACCTCTATTTCCATTCACAGATTCATTGTCTTCAAAGACTAATCCATCACACTATTCTTCCAATAGGTTTTACCCATCCAGAGCATGTACATTTTATTTTCTCTCTATGGTCTTTTCAAAAGCAAACAGAAAATAGCTATTCAATTTTTGCCCCTTAATTAGATACACAGACCTTTGCATTCAGAATAGCAGAGGCAAGCTTTGGTGGGTGTGCATTTGCCTGCAAACTATCACTGTCAAACATTATAGCAGTCCTTTTGAACTATCATGTATCTCTTTTCTTTTTAAAGTTTTCTAAGTTTTCTCTAGTCACAGCAATTTCCCCATTCCTTTTTTAAACCTATGATATATATACCTTTACTACTCATTGGCAATAGGTACATTTTCACATCAATTATACTAGATTTTAAAATAATTCATACTTTCAACTTGATTTGTTTTTCTCTGTCTCAAGCTAATAATGTTCTTTGATAGTCTGTCAGATTATATCCCACAATATCTTCAGAAAGAAAAAGGTTTTTTCTGAAATCTTATGGCTTATTTAAAATTGTATGCAAATTTGGCTTCCTAGTCCATATCAAGGTGGTATTGTTATTATACCAAATAAAATGTGACTCTTACTATTAGCAAAAGCAAGGAACCCAAATTATCCTTAATTTTCCTACCTATATTTTTGATCAAATGTTGATGTGGTTTCACTGATTCTATCACTTTTTGCTTTCAGGCATTTCATCTCTTCTACTTTTTTGCCAAATATTACACCATATCTTTTTAAAATATGAACATACAAATTGAAGAAATTTAAATATTGCTATATATTTATTTCTTGATCTCTCTCTTACAAAAGTAGCAAGATTTTGAGTGAGTGTAGTGTACAGTGATAAAACTCATTTCAAAGTAAACATCTAAGTAAATCCCATGCTTTATATCATAATTGATTCTTATTACTCATTCACTTATTTTAATTGTGATGGTAATATTATTTTTATTGAAAATCTTATAGTTTTGGTCTCATGGCATGCTGTTATGTTTGACATAATTTAATGATTTTAAATTTAAAGTGAATCATTACAATAAATAATTCATTTGTGATATTGTAAACTTCTTGTTTTCAATCAGTAATCCATGTTCCAATTAAAACATAATCCAAACATTATTATATTTTGAATGATTCTAAATTTACCAAAACAACCAACAAGCAAACATTTTAAAAATGTGTTCTGGTGATTTTCATTTTTTTTCCACTCTGGTGGGGAGTGGGAGTGAAACTTAACTAATTGAGAAATAATAATTCTTTGTAAGGTATTTATATATGCATATATATTTGAATACATATATAAATATATTCATATATACAAATTTATTTATATTCCTTACAAATAAGTATGTGTGTGTGTGTGTGTGTGTATAAATATCCCTTCATAAAATAATAAACTCATTTTGTTAAAACTGGCTTATTACTTGAGCTTGTTAAGAGAAGAGAACAGATATGATGTTGATGGGGGTTAGAGAGGTGGAGAGGGAAGGGGAAAGGGAGGAATTGGTAACAGGCCATGAAAATAAACTACATTGTATAGTGACAAACACAAAACAAAACTGTCTTTTTCAAATGCTCTGTAAATGTGGGGGCATGCCTGGGGTCCTCCCACAGACCCAGAAGGAGAAGGAGCCAACAGGATTACTCCTGGTGTCGGGACCAAGGGATCACGGGGAAAAGTGAGCCTGCTGCCCTATACAAATTTATTTATATTCCTTACAAATAAGTATGTGTGTGTGTGTGTGTGTGTATAAATATCCCTTCATAAAATAATAAACTCATTTTGTTAAAACTGGCTTATTACTTGAGCTTGTTAAGAGAAGAGAACAGATATGATGTTGATGGGGGTTAGAGAGGTGGAGAGGGAAGGGGAAAGGGAGGAATTGGTAACAGGCCGTGAAAATAAACTACATTGTATAGTGACAAACACAAAACAAAACTGTCTTTTTCAAATGCTCTGTAAATGTGGGGGCATGTCTGGGGTCCTCCCACAGACCCAGAAGGAGAAGGAGCCAACAGGATTACCCCTGGTGTCGGGACCAAGGGATCTCGGGGAAAAGTGAGCCTGCTGCCTGCCTACCCAGCCCCATGAAAGAGACACTCAGACACAGCAGGGGTTCTGTCAGGGCAGTTCCACTTTATTGCCATTACACTGCAATTTATATAGGCAAGCAAGTAGGGGCTTTCCATGAACTAACCAACCAATTAAAGGATCACGCGGGCATGCATTTTGTACTAACATGTTGAGCATAGCAATCATGCAGGGTTCATGAGTTCGGAAATACTGGAGGACCAATAAAAACCTTTTGGAGCTATCTTGGGTTATGCCTCCCCTACTTCCCACAGGCACCATCTTCATCCTCCACCCATAGGCACCATGTGGCACACAGATAATGTTTGCTCCTGAAAATGGGCCCAACATGTAAACTGATCCTCCACCCATAGGCACCATGTGGCTCACAGATAATGTTTGCTCCTGAAAATGGGCCCAACATGTAAACTGATCAAGAAATCTTAAATCATCATGTTTGTTAGAACCAGCATTAGCTGGTCATGTAAATGACATTAGATCCATGATCTGTTCTCCCTGTAGAAACTCACTGAATGTGGGTATGATTGTAGCGTTGGAAACAACACTGATAAAAATAACAATAAAACAACATTTTTTCATAAAAAAAATCAAAAATTGATTCTCAGGAAAGATTCTGTGATTTTCTTTTTCCCAACTTTTTGGGGATTCTTATGTAATGTAAGATCCTTAAAATCTGGAAATTTGTTTCTTTTTGTGCTACTTTGATATGGTGGTATCCTTCTAAATAAGATGAATTTCCCTAGGTTATATTTGTCTAGGCTATTTTATACTTAGAGGAAATATATTATTGTTCAGAAAGTTTATCAATTTGTCTCAATGAGACAATCACTTACATCTTCTGGCTTGATACAAGAATGAAGATGATGAAAATTTATTTTATCCAAACGAAGTTTCCATGCAATCAGAATTTTGAATGTTGCTTGGATCCTTCACAATTTGACCTGATATAACCACTTCACCAGCTTTTGGTGCATTCCAGCAGGTAGCAGTTGTCTGAATCAAATCCATGTGAAAATCATTTAGTTATTATACCCTTTGATTTTCCCAGTGAGAATACTTGCTTATAACCATTGTGATAACCATTGAAAAGCTATTCTAGGTCAACTTCAAAAGGGAAGGTGTTATTGACCTTTTCTTTTTTAAAATTATTCTCAAACTGATAGATATATTTGTGAAGTACTGTCCTTCTTAGATTACCACCTATGAAAGAATATTTTATCCAGTCACTAGATTTTGTCTTCCTTTTCAGTTTGTGCCATATTTTGTGACTTATGCCTAAACCTCCTTACATCATAAAGTTGTGTCTTTTTTTGCTAAGCCTAGTGCTGACAGTTCACAGACAGCTTTCTAATCAAAGCAAATAAAAATATTTCCAGAAAAACGTTACTCTTTTTTACTTCAATCAAAAACAAAATTGTTAATTGCATAGAACATATTTCAAAATGCTAAGTTTAATAATGATTCTCAATAATACAACACCATGTTGCATAAGGTAATACTGAATTCAAAGATCAAATTAAGTATTTGTTGAGTAAAAGAAGAGATGGATTAATGCATTACCTAATTCAGCATGACATATTTAGGGTCTTGAGGTCATGAGTGGTAGGTTGATGATGCTCCACATGCACATGTTTATCTTCAAACGCTTGCTAAATTGGCCTGCATTTGTGTTAGAAACGAGATGGAAAGGTGGATCAAAAAGTCCTCTGGAAATGAAATTAATTTATCAAGAAATAGCTTGGTAACATATATTGAAAGATGTGTAATAAGCAACCCCTATAGATACTCATCTTAATCACTAGGACACAATATCCATGCCTTGGTTCACTATGTGTTTTTATAGTCTCTTACATTCAGAGAAAACATTTGCTTATTAAATAGTGGTTGTTCTATATGTTCAAACTGTTAACATCCATTATTTTACTGGGTTTTTTCTAAGACAGTAATTTATGTAAATAGTAATAATTTTTAAGAATTCTTTAAAACAAGATCTTTAAAATAAAAAGATAGATATTACTTTGAATCTGGATATATTTTTATTTAGATAGGTAGACACTACTAGTTACTCACAAAATATCCATTCTTCATTTTTTCTCAGAAAGCTTACCACTTGAGCTAGAGGTCACTATGGCCAATAAATAAAAGTGAGAATTACTGATTGGTTTGCAGAAAACACTTTTTTTTTTCCTTTTTGTCTTTTTTTCGTGTCCAGCAACGGATCGCAACCCTCGGTGTTGCGCCCGCACCTCGCTCAGCCAGTGAGCGGGAACCGGTCTGTATGTGGGATCCGAACCCTCGGCGGGAGTGCCCCCGTGCTCCCAAGCGGTGCACTGTAGCAGTGCGCCACCAGGCCGGCCCAGAAAACACTTTTAAAAGGAGCCTAGTTATACATGTTGTTTGTTGCGCTTTTTGCTATGTTTCCTAGAACATTCTTGTGATTTTTGGAGGTGGAGTAGCCATCTGTAGCTTTCAGGTTACAAATCATATGATAAAGGATGACTGAGCATGAAGAGAAGTGTGGATATTTTATGACAGAAAGAGCTACCAACCAGTCCTGTACATTATGCTTCTGGAATTCCTTTATGTTAAAAAAGCATAACCTCCAGTTTTAAGCTAATTCTGAGTTAGGTTTTCTGTTACTCATAGTAAAAATGCAATCCTTAACTAATGCAGATGCTTAAATTTTAATATCAGGAGCTAATAATGACAATCCACCCAAACATGACTTTACAGATACACTAAGAAAAGTATTAGGTTTACAAAACAAAACATTATTTGAGCTGAGAGGCTGGCGATAGATACAAATTTTTAAAAATGCAACAACGTACTTTTAAAGGTTAATACTGTTTTTGAAAAGGAGTAAAATGAAAATCCTTCAACCCATTCCAGATATTCCATCCCCTAAACTCAAAATGGACTCAGTTGTCATAGGGTCCCTCTAGCAATTTAGAGTGTCATACCTTTTTTTTTTCTACCAGAAGTAAAATCAACATGAGGTGTCTCAGGATATCCTGTAACTTAGCTGTTCTGCCTTCATACTGTCACATCTTGGTCAGATGTAAAATACCCGTAGTCTTTTTGTTTGTTTGTTTTCTTTCTTTAATGACATCTTTAAGTTTTTCCATGGAGATTTCTTCTCTTGATCATTTTAAAGTGTTTGCTTGTTGTAACATTCCTTAAAAGTATTTCAAGTAGAAAGTACAGGTACAAATAGTCATAAAGAAAGTTAGCCTGTTTTATTGACCATGCTTTGTGAAGCCAGGACCTATAGTGAGAGACCACTGTAAATTTCAGATTTTGCCTCCTCTAATCAAGCACAATTTCAATTTGTTATTGTATAGTCACATCTTACACTGTAGAATTAAATGATTCACTCCAATCTGATTGTCAAATCAAGAAAATCTAAAATTACTATAATACTATTTATTTAATATACCGTTTAATCTTAAATTTTACAAACTGTCCTGGTAATATCCTTCATAGCATTTTTCTCTAGATCCAAGATTTATATGTACAGCTACTTTTTATGATGTTCTCTTGATATATCTATTTTTACATAATTTTCATAGTTCATCATTTTTATTTTTGAAATTTTTGAAGATAAGATCCAAGTATTATCAGACAATATATGTTAGAAACAATTAAATCTTATTTCTAAATTTTCATCATAATACTGTACAGTACTTAGAATCCTTATGAAGGAATTTAAAAATCTACTTATATGATTAAAATTACTTCATCTTTTTTCTTATTTCATCTTTAACCATCTTTAACAGTTTGTTTAATAGTTCTGATATTGTTAGTAATTTATTGTTTATCTTTCAAGCTGCAAATGAGATGGATAAAAGGGGAGTAAATTAAGGTTTTATAAATATTTTTTCTCTTGAATTCCTAATAATAGATATCACTAACCTTTATTGAGAATGTGTATCCATAAGCTACATTTTGTTTATTTAATCCTCATAACAATGATAACTGAATACACTTATACTCTCCATTTTATTGATTAGGAAACTGAGGCATGTTGAGGTCAATTATATGCTCAAGGTCAGATACCTAGAAAGTGCTGAAGCCAGGATGTGGACACAGTCTTTTTGACTCCGGAGCCTGAACACTTAACCTGTCTGCTGTACCATACTGCCAAAAGTCAGTACCAGAACCACTCTAGAAATATTTCATATGTACCCACTGGTCAATTTGACTATAACAGCAAACCCCACGAATAAAGTTTTCTTGAAGAATTATGCTTCAGCTTTCTTAACGCTGTAATAAATCCACTAACAAAAGCCTTGAGGAGTTAGGCAGATATTCACTCAAGGTTTCAAGAGGATACCTTGACTCCCACAAGGTGGGAGTCAAAATAGCCGTCAAAAAGTGAGACCTTAAAGATTATTCTCTAAATGGTCTTTTCTTCTACATTTCTTTCCTTAATTACAGATTCCATGAGACCAAAAAAAAAAAAAAAAAAAAAAAAAAAACAACTGTATTCTTCTGTGTCACATAGAGAAAGGTAGCTGTTTACTACCTTATCCGTTATTCCAACCACCCTGCAGTATCTGGAGAGGTTGGATTGCAGGTTAAAAAATATGTTGCCTTTTTATCGGG
>NW_007726775.1:638478-640097 GCF_000696425.1 Galeopterus variegatus
CTGTGTACACCAACTTTGAAACAGAACAATGCTAGAGCAATATATTTCACTGACTTTTTATGTTCTGTTCTCTCTACATTGTGATAAAGAGAATGACAGCTGACATGATTTCTGATCTCAGTCCAGTTACCTTAAGCAAGTCTTTCCCACAAGTTTAAATTCAGAAGTTTTTTCAGGCATGAAGCACTTATCACTGTCTGACATACAACTTACTTGTGTGTGTTTGTCTATTATGTCTCCCCATTGTGAAATGTAAACTTTGTGGAGACAGATACTTGGTTTTACGCACTGCTGTGCTTGCAGCAATGAAAAAAATATCTGGCACATAGTAAGATGAAGAAACATTTGCTGAATGATTTTTGAATTAATTTCTTGCCCATTCATATTCTGTTGTCCACCTCTGGAAACCCATACCAGCCTAGGCATATCATGATCATTACACCTCTCATATTGAGTGCTATAATCTGTTAATTAGTAGGACTTACCCACTACACTGTGGGTCCTTGAGGATAATCACTGTGCCTTACTCACCTTTGTATCCCCATTGTGGGGGTATCTAGTGCATAGAAAGTTCGGAGTACCTATTTCTTGAGAGAAAGCATAGACAAATATTTTTCTTATGATCACATTATAATAGAAAGTAATGTAAAGGTGTAAACTATGTTTCATAGTATGTTTAGACTTTGGACACTAGAAGAATCACTTTTGCATCTTGATAATTTTGTGTCTTAATACCTACTTTGCAAATGATAAATAAAGGATCATAGTAGACAATTGCCAAAACTGGAAGCTCTTTTAATTTTTTATGTTTAGTTTGAGATTAAAAGGAAGAGAAGAAAGAATTATGATTCTGAAATTTATACTTAAATATTAACAAGCATGAATTTTTATGAATTCTTGTTTCTTATGAGAACATGTTTCTTGTCCCCAATAAATTACCTTAAGCCGGTGGAATATTAAATTGAAAATGCAGTTGTCTTATAAAGTAAGTTTGTGAAAAGAAAGCTCTTACATGTTTACATTGAATGTCACGTTAATACAATTTAGAAAGTCTTTCAATTATGATGAAGTAGGAAAAATATATGTATACTTCCCCCTAAATCTGACTAGAGGCAATTTCTTTATTTAACTCCCTGTTTCACAAATTTATTTTTAGCTTGCTTATAATCAAAGTAAAGGTATTTTAACACAGAACCTGAATATTTTTAGCCCCAAGTGTCTTTCTTTACAGTTTCTTTTTANGACCAAAAAAAAAAAAAAAAAAAAAGTCACAACTGTATTCTTCTGTGTCACATAGAGAAAGGTAGCTGTTTACTACCTTATCCGTTATTCCAACCACCCTGCAGTATCTGGAGAGGTTGGATTGCAGGTTAAAAAATATGTTGCCTTTTTATCGGGTGAGAGGGAGAATTGAAAATGTTCATTTTCCCCCTCCCATTGCACCCTCTAATGCTATGTTTCTATTCACCTGGACTACCCAACAGTCATACCCTTGTCTCCTGGTCACGTATCATTCTAACACGCTGTAGATCGCTTGGTCATCATCATGCTTTCTATACTGTGTACACCAACTTTGAAACAGAACAATGCTAGAGCAATATATTTCACTGACTTTTTAT
>NW_007726775.1:640848-642428 GCF_000696425.1 Galeopterus variegatus
CCGGTGGAATATTAAATTGAAAATGCAGTTGTCTTATAAAGTAAGTTTGTGAAAAGAAAGCCCTTACATGTTTACATTGAATGTCACGTTAATACAATTTAGAAAGTCTTTCAATTATGATGAAGTAGGAAAAATATATGTATACTTACCCCTAAATCTGACTAGAGGCAATTCCTTTATTTAACTCCCTGTTTCACAAATTTATTTTTAGCTTGCTTATAATCAAAGTAAAGGCATTTTAACACAGAACCTGAATATTTTTAGCCCCAAGTGTCTTTCTTTACAGTTTCTTTTTAATAGAAGCATATTTATTTTAAAGTAAAACTCAGTTTTTTATTTCATATTTTACTATCGAAAGAGGAGGCTTATGTTAATTTGATCCACATTTTCTGAAGAAAAACAGACCTCTACTCATAAGCTCTATTAAAATGTACCTTTGAAAGCTGAAATTGAAATATCAATGTTCTTTAATCTTAATTTTCTCCCAAATTTTATGTATGATAATGAAGTGTAAATTACTGCATAATTATCTTAAGAAATTAAGAACTTACAAACTACTCACTGTTAAATGATAATATTTATGCCTTTCCACAGATCCAGTGTCTCAAATGTTGTTACATTTAATTCTAACAAATACAACTTATTATTCCATTATTTAATACATATTTATTGAACACCTTTTTGTGCCAAGTTCTGTGCTAAATAATAGAGATTTAGTGGTGAAAGTGATCAACATGTTGTTTATTTTCACTAAGGCTTTTGGCAGAGATAGAAAAGTATGAAATTACAGCAGTAAGGAATAAATAGTAAGATATAAAGGCTTTGATGAGGGCCAATTAAGGGATTGCCTAAGTGTACTCTTCATCAGGGAATTCTTTACAGAGGACATAATTTCTAACCAGAGACCTGAAGGGTGAACAGACAAGGTTGGGATGAAGGCATGTTGTAAGCATGTAAGAAACTCTGTTCCAGCATGATGACGTTTGTAAGCTGAGAAACCGGAGTCAAAGTATAAGGGGTAAGTAAGAGAGATGAGGGAGGCTATGGAGATAACCAGAAGAAACTTGTATTAGTCTGTTTCTGTTGCTAATAACAAAATATCTGGAAATGGGTAATTGGTAAGAAAACAAAATTTATTGCTTACAGTTTTGGAGGTTGGGAAGTCCAAAGTCCAGGGAACACATGTGGTGAAGGCCTTGGTAGTAGTGACAGTGACACAGGGATCTCAACATGGCAGAATTGCAGAGGACAGAGAGACCAACCTCCTCAGTCACTCTTCTTCTAAAGCCACCAGAGCCACTCCCATTATTCCAAGAATGGATCAATACAGTCACAAAGGTACAGTACTCATCCATTCACCTCTTTAAGGCCACTCCCTTCAATTACCGTAATAGGATTTCCCACCCTCTTTTTTCTTTTTCTTTTTTTTTTAGCTTTTCATATACACAGCACTTTTTCCAAGTGCTGTCATTGGTTTTTATTTATTTATTTATTTTTTATTATGCATACATGTGGGATACAATGTTGATTTTCAATAATTCTGTACAATCTGTGATGGTTAGATCAGTATAGTTAGTTTA
>NW_007726775.1:643656-644247 GCF_000696425.1 Galeopterus variegatus
CAAAAGATCCCAACAAAACTATGGGAAGTGTTGGATATGTCTATTACCTTAATTTTGGTGATGACATGGTGTTTGCCTATGTCCAAACTCATCAAATCATACACATAGCATATGTGTGATTGTTTGTGTATCAATTATTTCTCAATAGACCTGTTTAACAAAACTAAATAAAAAAGAATGTTAAAAAGGGAGAACAGCTCAATGAAAACTGGTCACCCAGATCAAAATATAGAACATTTCCAGTGCCCAAGAAAGTTACTTTGGTCCTTGCTCCCATTAAGTGTCAAACATCCAATTCTCTGATGGCACTCACGTATCTTAGCCTTGCCTTATTAAAAATATTTTAAATAAATCATACAGCAAGTACTCTTCAGTGAGAGTTCTTTTATGCATTATGTCTTTGATGTGTACCCATGTTTTTTGTAGTGATATTTTTTCGTTATTATATAGGGTTTTACACTGAGTAACTATTTCAAAATTTATCCATTGTAATATTGATGGGCATTTGGATTGTTTACAGTTTTTGACTGTTGTAATTAAAGCTGTTACAAATAACCTTAGATGTGTCTTTTGGTTAATTATGTACTCCTT
>NW_007726775.1:644976-672195 GCF_000696425.1 Galeopterus variegatus
TTCCTTCCTTCTTTCTCTCTTAGCTCCCACTTATGAGTGAGGACATGTGGTATTTATCCCTTTGTGCTTTGCTTATTTCACTCAACATGTTTCTCCAATCTCATCCATGTTGTTGAAAATGGAAGAATTTCATTCTTTTTTGTGACAGAGTAGTATTCCATGGTATGTATGTATGTATGTGTATGTGTGTGTGTGTGGGTGGGGTGTGTGTGTGTGTATACCACAGTTTCCTTATCCAATCATCCATTGATGGACATTTACATTGGTTCCATGTCTTGGCTATTGTAAACAGAGCTCTGATGAACATGGAAGTGCAGGTATCACTTTGACATGATGATTTCCATTCCTTTGGGCATATACCCAGAAGTGGGATTGCCGGATTGTATGGAAGATCTATCTGTAGTTGTTTGAGAAACCTCCATACTGTTTTCCATAGTGATTGTACTAGTTTACAGTCCCACCAACAGTGTAGGAGAGTTCCCTTCTCTCCACACCCTTGCCGGCATTTGTTATTCTCCATCTTTTTATTACAGCCAGTTTAACTGGGGTGAGGTGGTATCTCAATGTAGTTTTAATTTGCATTTCCCTGATGACTAGTTGAGTTTGGTTGCTTGTGGCACCAAGAGCAAATCAGAGAGACAAAAGTAGTGACAGGAAGAAGAGTAGCAATGTCAGCCCACTTCCTGGCCTGAGTGAAGTTTAGGGATTTTAAAGGAAAAAAAGGAATGCAGATATTTGCAGAGTGTAGAAGAGGGGAAGACCTCAGAGTTTTCAGGTGGCTTAAGACAGAGATCTGGACTCTGAGATCAACAGGGTTCCTTGACTTCCTGGGGTCTGTGGTCGGTCATCTGCTGAGCCTGAAGTCCCTGATGTTCTCTTGAAGCTGGAAAACTCGAAGACAATGACCTTAGCTAAGCACCATGGGAACTTTAAAGTACCTAACTCAGACACTTGACTAGTGCTCATGACTGACATAATCTTTACTAAAAAAGAGTACGGGTTCATTATCAGCATGGCCTTTCTTTCGAGTGCCTTTGTTCAAAAAGTTGATTAAGAAAGCAGAATAAGAGGGAGACTCAGCTTTTGCTCTTAAATGCTAAGTTCATTGAGACTGTGGAACCAGGAAAAACTTCTTAAAGATACTCATAGGAGACTGGTTTCATATTCATTTTGCATTTGTTAATTTAAAAAAAAAGTTTTCATGTGTTTACCTATCAAATAGTCTCCTAAAGTGGTTTTCTCATGTGACATTGACACCAGAAATGGGGGTTCTTTTTGCTACATCCTTTCAAAGACTTGACATTGTTAGTTCTGTTTATTTTACCCATTTTGGTTGGGGTACTTGACTGTGGTATTTGTTTGTTTCTCCCTCACAACTGATGGTACTGAGCAGCTTATCACATTCATATGAAGCCCTCTTTTGTGAAGTATGTCACTCAAATTTTTTTGGCCCAATTTAAAATTGTGTTTTCACTCCTTATTTTATTGATGTTAGGAGGGATTTTTCCTTTTTTTTTTTTTTGATATATCCTGGATATGTGTAGACTATTGCTTGTTTTCTACTCTCTTAATGATGTCATTTGATGAATAGAAGATCTTAATTTTAATGATATTAATTTAGAATTTTGTTATGCTTAATGGTGTTGGGACCCTGTTTTAAACAATCTATGCCTATTCAAACCTCATGATTATAATCTTTTATGTGTTCTCCTAGAACACTCATTGTAAATAGGTTCATATTTAGCATATTTCTACAGTTCTGGCATATTATGTAGTTTATATTTTTTAATAGTAAACAAGTGTACATGGTAAAAAACTGAGAAAGAAAAAATATAGGTAAAAAAATAACTTTCTATTTCTGTTTTTTAGGCACTAAGTTTCAATTCATGCTGACAACCACTGTTAACAGTTTATGGTGTCCTTTACAAATACTCTGTAAATATGGAAGCATTAATGTGGGTGTGTGTGTGTGTATGTGTACCTTCTCAAACAAACTCTATGCTAAAATAACCTTTTCTCTGTACTTTCATTTGTTTTAATATTCCTCTGTGATGATTTCAAGCATTTTTTGGTAACAATTTTTACTTTCATTCTTTTTTCCCCTTTTTCTATTGTAACAATTCTGCAATGCCTATATCCTGATAATATGTAATTTCTATGTGCAGGCATATGTAGAATTAATTTCTAGAAGGAAAATTGATGAGTAAAAGGGAAAATAAATTTTTAATGTTGAAAGTTGCTATTATATTGTTTTATACACATTTATTTACCATCCTACTGGCAGTTAATAAACATACTTGCTTCTCCATAATGTGACATTAAGCATTTTGACATCAGCTTATCTGATGGTAAAAAGTTCTATCTCTCTGAAATTTGAGTTGTGATTGTTTTCATTTTAAGTGAAATTAGCCATATATACTTCTATTTAAGATCCTTGTAATTTCTATTCCTCTGAATGCTTTCCTCAGATCTATTTTCTATTTTACTACTTATTTACTGTTAGAAACTTTAGTAGAAATTCATGTCCAATAGGATATTTCATACGTTTGTTGAAATCTAAGTAGCAAAGTGATGTAAGAAGAGATTTTTGAGACAGAATATATAGTTCAGGGGATTTCTGCTTTGGAAACAGCAGACCCAGATGATTCACAGCCACCCTCCAGCTGAAAACTGCATAAATAGGACATTTTGAAAAAAATCCATCTGTTTGGTGGCATTTAGTAGCAATTAATATAATAATAATTTTTAGGGCCTACATGAATAAAAGAAAAAAAAAGCAAATGTGTTGACCTGGGAGATACTGCTGCTTTTCAACGGAAATAATGTCCATTTTTATCTAGATCTAGTTGTCAAGAGAAAAATTAATAACCAATATTTGTCTTTCTGTATCTGCAGCATTCTTGTTCCTTGCTTCTGTCACATTCCATATTTAATCACTAGCTCCTCTGAATTCCACCATGTACCCCTTCATCTCTAGCCTGAATGTACTATCTTAGTTCAGGTCACCTAAACAAAGACAGCTTGGAGAGGCTTAGTAGCTGTGCATATCTTTTGGTAGCTTCACAGAGACATGGGGGAAAAATATAATTCATTGTCCACTGTGGAATATACTAAAAAGCTTATGTACTTCACAGGGCCTGGTTTTCCAAAGTCTTGCAGTTTCAAATATTGACCTTGCAAGGACAGGAAATTTCCCTCAGGCTATAAGTCTCTGTTGCAAGCTAAGGATTGTGGCACAGCAGGTTTCAAATATTGACCTTGCAAAGACAGGAAATTTCCCTCAGGCTATAAGTCTCTGTTGCAAGCTAAGGATTGTGGCACAGCAGGTTGCTGGCTCAAAAGACAGACTAGTTATTGATTGTTATGTAAAGATACTGAGAAATTGCTGTTAAGAAGGAATGTTTGCTCAGATCAAACTGTTGTTGATAGGACCACTTAATTGCCTTACTGGAATGTCATCTGGCTTGTTTCAATTGCCTTACTGGAATGTCATCTGGCTCGTTTCACTGAAAGTTACCAGCCTATATTGTTAAATTATAACCCCACCTATGTCTCTTCCTGTATCTTCCTGGTCTGGAAAATAAATGCAGGAAGAGAACCCCAATTTGGTGTTAATTTCCCAAGGAAAGAATTCCTCTCTCTTGAGGGTTATGACAGGAGATTAACCACTTCAGGGCTTCTCACTGCTCAGAAGATATGGGCTTTGAGTAATCCTTTACATCTTTGTCACCCAGGGGAAGTGAGGTGACAAATCCATGGAGGATGAAGCAATGCAAAGCAACAGTCCACCAAAAGATCTGGATTTTCAATCTAGGTTTTCATTTGGACTCCAAAAAGGACTAGCCTGGGAATAAGGGTAAACAGTAAATTTACAAATCTTCAAAAGAAATAAATAAGACTTCATTGGAATTATCTCTGTCTCCTATTAGATCCAAGGAACCTGCCCTTAGTATAGCTTCCTGCTGGAGTCAAAAGTATATTCACTCCACAGGAAGATAATATCACCAGAGTTTCAATTTGGCTCCATCAGTTTTGCGTAAAATATATAACACTCAAACAAATAAAACAAGGTATATGAAAGGACATATTTGACCAAAAACCAAGAGAAGAAAATGCACAATCCAAAACTCTAGGAGGTGTGATGGCTAAATTTATGTGTCAACTTGACTGCACCATGGCGTGCCCAGATTAAATATTGCTTCTGAGTGTATCTGTGAGGGTGTTTTCAAATGTGATTAGCATTTATTGTTTTGTTTTGTTTTTTTTTTTTTGTCTTTTTTGTGACCGGTGAGTGCACCGGTCAGTCCTATATAGGATCCAAACCAGTGGTGGAAGCGCCCCTGCGCTCCCAGCGCTGAACTCTCCCGAGTGCGCCACGGGGCCGGCCCGTGATTAGCATTTAAATCAGTGGACTCAACATAGCAGATTGCTTTCCACAATGTGGATCCATCCAGTCGATTGAGGGCATGAATAGAACAAAAAGCCAGAGGAAGGAGGACTTTGCCCCTTTTTCTTCCTGGCTGTCTACATGAACTGGGGCATTGATCTTCTCTTGCCCTTAGACTGAAATTCATACCATCAGCTCTCCTGGTTCTCAGGCTTTTGGACTCAAAGTGAAATTACACCACTGGCTTTCCTAGCTTTCCAGTTTGCAAACTTCTTATAATATCCATACTTGTATCTATCTATATTTCTTTCTATTTCTATTTCTATATCTATCTATTTCCTATTAAATCTGCTTCTCAGGAGAACCCTGATTAATGCAGGGGGTTCAGATAATGAGGTTCAAGAAATAAAGTTCAAAATAACTGAAAACATAGTGCAGGAATGTAAAAAAATTGAAAAAAAAAATGAAAAATCCAACTATATACAAATAAGCAAATGCTAATTCTAAATTTAATGAATAAGCTTAATAGAAGATTAGATACACATTAAGAAGGGATTAGCAAATTGAAAGAGAAGTCAAAATAAAGCTGAAGAAAAGAAAAGATTTGGAAGAAATATATATATTGTGTGTATGTGTGTGTGTATATATATGTATATACACACACATATTTGTGTATGTATATGTGCATATATGTGTGTACAGTGAAAGACAGGTGTAACTGCTGTTCCAGAAGAAAATAGAAACAATGGAGAAAGACAGTGTTTGAAGAATAATGGTTGAGAGTTCCCAAAACCATGACAAAGCTATGAAGCCACAGTTACAACAACGACTGTGAACCATCAATAGAATAAATACAAGTAATGACAAATTTAAGCATTGCATAGCAAACTCACTTAAAACTAAAACCAAAAAAAATTTTAATAGCAGCCAAAAAAATAAGTTAAACAATGAAAACAAAATGTATTCCATAGACACAAACAAAAATAGTGGCATTATATAAATATAAAATTCTTGAATTTAAAATAAAATATACCAGTGGAGATAAAAGGGACATTTCATAATGAGAAAAGGATTAACCCGCCAGGAAAAAAAGTAAGACAAATTCTAAATTAGTAAACTCCTAATAGCATGCTGCAAAATTTTCAAAATTAAAAATTGAGATTAAATAAATGAAGAAATAAACAAATCCACAGTCAGAATTGGGAATTTTAACACGTCTCTCACAGTATCTGCTAGAGTAAGCAAAGAAAAAATCAGTAAGGATAAAGCTTTGAATAATAAAATTAACAAATTTACTCAAATAGCATATATAGAACACTGCACCCAACATCTATAAACTATATAATCTTAATAACAGGAAATGTCAAGGGATTAAAATTGCACAGGATATTTTATGTGACCAAAGTTGAATTTAGCTACAAATCAATAATAAATCTTAAGACTTTTGCATATGTTTTATATAAGCCAAAATACTTGAGTTAATTGCTGAGTCAAATAAGAAACGATAATAAAAATTCATGGATAAGAATATTTAAGCATCACCATCCATGAGTGAAAATCTTGAAACAAGTGGAGGCCATCAACAGTAGAGTGGGTACATAATCTTTAGTACATTCTACAGTGAAATATTATGCCACAGTGAGAAATAATGAACTACAGCACATGCTTCATCTGGATGAATATCAAATCTGATGATGAAGAAAAGATAACCAGACATAAAAGAGTAGCTGTTATATGATTTAATTAATATAGAGAAAAAAAAAGAATAAAACTAATCAGTAGTATAGAATTAGGTAGTTAGTTTGGAGAAAGAAAAGTTCATGGTTGATAGTGAGACACTTCTTTCATATGATAAAAATCCTCAAATAGGCCAGGAGTTTAATTCTGCTGCCTCTTAAACCGCTTTGTCTGTATTAGTATCCAAAAATGATTTGTAAAATAAAATGCACCATCAGTACACTTTCCTACACCTCACTGACACCATTGATGTCATCTGTAACTCGGTGTTCTGTACAACAGAGATGTCAATATTCCCATCTGACACTTATAGGCATGAGTGCTTACTTTATGATCAGAGAACTCTGGAGCAAAGCCAAAACCGTTCAATATTTTCCCATGTCATGCATGATACAATCTAAAGTGTTCAGCATTACCTAAAGTCCTTATACAGTCTCTTTGCTTTACACTTCTTTCTATGAACTCATCCACTCCCTTTCTTCCTCTCACTTCTTCATGAGACATGTTTCCTTGCTCTTCCTTAGATATTCCCAACACACTCCTTCCTCAGGACTTTTGCTCTTTCTTTTCTCTCTTGAGATGTTTGTGTGACTTGCTTTCATTCTCCTTTTAGATCTCTGCTCAGATATCATCATATCAGTGGGTCTTCCTTTCTGACCTCATAAAATAGCAGCTCTCCTCCTGGACTTACTTAATCTTTTGCAATGCCATCTATCTACCTATGGAGATAGACAGATATATAGATACAGATGACATAGATGTAGCTATCTGTGTTCAGTGGTTATTTTTCTCTCCATTAGAATATAAATTCCACAGAAACATGAAGTTTGTTTCCTCTCCACTGCCCAGAAGAAAGCCTGACATATAATGGTTATCAAAAAGTACTTTCAATAAACAAATTAATTCTCATCTCTCTTTCTCCCTATTTAAGTTAACCTGTTTAATCTTCAACAAGAACATCAGAAAATAAATAAATAAAAGAAAATATGAAACAACAGAAATAATACTTTGCAGATGTTTCCTATTTCTCTCATTATGGGTCCTAAAACAGAAGAAAGCAAAGAGTGATAATACAGAAAAAATTATCTTTTGGTAGTTTATAAGATGGATTTTATAAACCCACAAACAGCTACAAATCCTTATTGTACCCTATAATGGGGGGAGGGGGTAAACATGGGAAAGTTTTAAAAATTTTCTCAGTATTTGTTTACTGACCTGTAAAATTTGTTGGAAGTTGAAAAATAATGTTACTTTTCTCAACATTTTTGGTATTGATATGGAAAAGACCTGATATTTGTCGTATATTTTAAATTGTTTTTCTTTCTTAATAATAGAAATTTAAAACTTTTATATATATTTTAAGTTGTTTTTATAATTTAATATATTTAAAATTTTTTTTTCTTAAGACCTGATATTTGTCGTATATTTTAAATTGTTTTTCTTTCTTAATAATAGAAATTTTAAACTTTTATATATATTTTAAGTTGTTTTTATAATTTAATATATTTAAAATTTTTTTTTCTTAATAACAGAAATTTTAGCTGAGAATTAACAAAATTTTTACACTATTTTGCTCAACAAAAGATTATTTATTGCCTTCCTGTGACTATTCAAAAAATTCATTGAAAGATATAGTTAAAACATAATGCAAATCTTTCCATGAACTTCCTGAAGTACCCTTGTATGTGGCCATGAGATCATATTTTGGCAAAAGGATTAAGAACTGAGATAAACTGTTGGACTCCTGGATCCTACTCTCAATAACAATGAGAAATTCCCTTTCCCCTTGTTGCTGCCTTCTTCAGATGAGATGCCCATTTCATGGCAGGGTCAGAAGCCTCTCTGGACCACTTGTTGGAACCCACATAGAGTCTAGCTACTCGATTTTTTTGCATTATCATTTCAGCTCTGCATGTACTACCTAGAATTTTATCTTAGAGTAATAATTCCTTCCTTTCAAAGCCACTATATTTTTAAGTCCATTTGTTGCAGTGTCTTAACCCATACTCAAACTAATAAAACTTCCAACCATTGTATAACTTGAAAATATTTTGATTAAGAATGAGAAGACCTGTGATGTGCAGATTCTTCATATTTAAATTGATGACTTTTGCAGTCACTTCCATTCATAGTTTGTCTACATAAAAATAAATGAAGAAAATAAAGCAAAAAAAAAATTTATAAATATAAGGTAAAAGTAACCCACATATCTAGGGACACCTGTGCAAGATAATGTCCAAAGTTGTTTTTAAACTATTCTAGTCTCTATACTCAGATAGACCAGCATTTCAAGTACAACTCACAGCTAAGGATTTGAGAAAATTGCCTAACCTTTTTAAAGCTTTCTCATCTGAAGAAATAGAGGAATTAAGGGCATCTATCTCAATGGCTTTGGGAGGAGTGTGTGAAGCATTACAGATGCCATGCTAAGCATAGTATGTGACATATGATAAATTTCTAATACGTGACAGCTGGCATAATTAGCATTATTGACAGAAGTTTTTATTTAATGCCACAGTGCACATTAATTCACTGTGAATATCCACCGAAGGATTTTCAAAGGCAACTTGCAACGCTTCCCAAAGGCCTGGATTATGGAACAAATACTGGCATTTGTTTTTTTATTATCAATATACATTGTAATTGTTTCCAAAAGTTATAAGCATTTTAAAGCATTAAAGGATTCTTATCATTACTCAATAAATGTTGATTTTCAACACCTTAGAAGGGAGTTTGTCAAAAACACTGTTGCTAAAAATCTTCATTCTCAAAAGATTGCAGAAATGTGTGAAAATCCAGATACCCATTTTAGTTGAAACAGTGATGGTTCATTCACCACAAGCAACTGAACACTTAAGGAAAAACTAAAATTTGCACCAGAAAAATTAATTTTGTGCCACGTATAAGTTATAATATACCTTTCTAATTTAAACTTGTCAAATAGAAACAAAATATTGTAACATGTGAGGATAATAAAGATTTAATTATAAATCAAATCAAATGGTCAGAAATAAAGTCATTGGAAAGAATAAATTATTAAAATTTTATAGCTTTTTAATTCATTCACACGTTATGTTCCTTGTAAAGCATGTAAACAAAATATACTATTTCTTAATTATTTTAAGAACTGAGACTTAATAAGTCAAAGTGGTTTAAATAAGACTGTGGACCACATAGGTTGATATGACTGAGCTTCTTTGTTCTTTTTTTTTATTTGGGAGTTCAATACCATGTTGCAGGAAAAAATCCACACAGAAAAGAAAGGACCGTGTGCCAATAAATATTTTCACTATTTGCTTTAGAATAATTCATCAGATCAAATTGTCGGAGTCAAATTCTGCTCACCTGGACCCATGACTCATTTTTGAAAAAAAACAGTTTACATGCCAAGACCTATTTCAGGACACTTAATTTTGCTGTATTCATCAATTCTAAACTACTACTTCACAACTTTTGCCTGATTTTAATCAGTTCCCCATCTGGAAAGAGTGACTCTAAATCACTTAACCCGAGATGCCAAGGTCTGTAAATATCCACTTCCTGACTTCCTCTTTCTACAACACTGCTAAGACTCTCAAAGTTGTGTTCTCCTTACAACATTAAGTTCTAATATGTTTAGCTATGAGTTATTAACAGTTACACTGATTTTATTTGGGAGTTCAACACCATAAAAGCTGAATTTAAATGGCACATAAGCTTGTTTGAATTTAGGTAACATATTTAGTGTTAAATTCAAAATAATCACATTTGCTTATATTTTCATTTGAAAAATAATACTGAATTAATAACTTTTATTTACACATACTAATGTATTTACAAATATACATGTATGTATATCTGAATCATTTTAATATTGAAGTAATTATCTTAGATATTTCTAGATTATAGGTTTTAACTCAATTGCAATTCACAAATAAAATCTACTAAAATTGAATAATCAATTATTTATTTTACATGTTCAATGTTAAAATTACTACAAAAGAAATCTCAAATGCCAAATTGCACTTTGATTTTAATAAATATGGTCTTTTTTTCTAATTTTTTAATACTAAAAATACACTTTGATTTAGATATTTCCTACAAGATAGTATACATATTGAAGTTAAGTAGGTGTACACACATACAAACACACACACAGAAAAAGAGCAAGAGATTATCATCTTACATTAGTAGAATTTACATACAGAGATATGATGTAAGCAAACAATTATTTTGATCATTTTGACTAAAGTTATTTAGTAAACATAATCATCTCATCACGTCATAGAAAAATCAAGCAAATTGCTTTATGCTAATTTATGGGTACCTTCATAATTGCATTTATTTAAAAACTTATTAGTAAAATATTATTTAGTTAGTTTAATTTTGATTCTAATAACACATTGTTTAAATCTGCCTCCAGAGATTGCTATTTTATTTTTTATTTTGTTCATGTAAACAAAAATATTGTATATGATACACACATACAAACATAAATTCACACATATGAATAGAAAACTATTAAAGTTGTCTCATAAAGTCATGCCAAACAATTAATTAATAAATCAACTAATTTATAAATATAAAGGATTTATATTTAATCCGTGGACAGACAGTTAACTTTAAATGAAGTGCACTGAGTTAATTTTTTCCTGATAACATGGGGCAATATAGATAAATATTAATATTTATTGCATGTGTTTTATATTTTAAAAAGTCACCATTTACTCTTCAGTCCATTTAAAATAGTATTATCTTAATTAATCTCCCCCCCAAAAAAATTCCATATAGTTTGGGCCAACATATATTTCAGAATAAACAGAGGTACTACAAAATAGATATGATTTAATTTCCTATAGCTAATCTCCAAGTATGTACATCCTGATATATTTAATATATTGAAAAGATAATCTTACTGAATTGAATTAAATTAAGTTTGAAACAAATGTAAGGTTATATGTATAGAAAACCATCATGCACTGCCACAAAACAGAATGAAAGATGAGGACAAAATAAGCAACATTTTGACTGAAAAAAACCCCAAAAAATGAAGACCTATGCATGATATTTTACTCTGACTGTATTATTATGTTTTGTGAAAAAGTCAATGTAACATCTGTATAAAATATTAATTCAAGTAATACAGGAGAATAAGAAGAGTAAAACATATATTCCTATTAGTGTATCAAATTCAATTGTGTTCTTTAGGTTTCTGTATTTTCTATTTATTAATAATAAATGAGTAAAATGAAAGAGGCTTCCAAGAAAACTAAAAATACTATTGAAAAGATTAAATATTTTAAAATTATAAAATATTATTTGAGCAGTGTTATAATATTAAAACTCAATCGTGAATAGATGTTAATCAGAAAATGTACAGGTAGACAGGCCGGCCCGGTGGTGCACTGGATAGTGCGCCGCTTGGGAAGCGCAGCAGTGCTCCCGTCCGAGGGTTCAGATCCCACATGCAGACCGGTTCCCGCTCACTGGCTGAGCGAGGCGCGGGAGCGACGCCGAGGGTTGCGATCCCGTTGCCGGTCCCCGGTCCGGTACGGGGGCAACACTGAGGGTTGCGATCCGTTGCCGGACACGGAAAAAAGAAAAAAGAAAAAAAAAAAAAAAAAAAAAAAAAAAAAAAAAAGAAAATGTACAGGTAGAACATATATTGTCTTTGAAATATTTTAATATTTAAATTAAACTTTAAATGCAGACACTATAGAAAAAGATTGACATCAATTGATAACCATTTTTTAGCAGGATGTAAAGGATTTACAGTAAGATGTAAAGTCAGCTGGTAGTCTCTCTGTCCTTTTTTCATAGTAATGCATTTTCTAATTTGTACATGGTATATGGCCTTCAGAAGAAAGACTACATTTTCTATTAAAAAATCTTTATTTGATTGCCATAGGTAGGCATAAAATGTGACAAAGTAGTCACTGTGGAGGCTTACATTTTCTTTACAAATTCTCTGTAATGTTCTTAATTTTATCTGTCTCCTTCCTTCCTTACTGCTGAGTGCAGTACTGATGTAATAGTTAATGTGGTAGCAGGTATTTTGGATCATGGGGTAATTTTGAGAATAGATTCCACACATTTTGGAAATATAGTAGAAGTACCCTGGACTGACCAACGCCTCCAGTCTTTTTGAAAGTAAGAGGAAAATAAAGTCCTATTTAGTTTAATTTTTATTTTGGATCATGGGGTAATTTTGAGAATAGATTCCACACATTTTGGAAATATAGTAGAAGCACCCTGGACTGACCAACGCCTCCAGTCTTTTTGAAAGTAAGAGGAAAATAAAGTCCTATTTAGTTTAATTTTTATTAGGAGATGAACCAACTGATATAGATCTAAAATTGTTTAATTCCATATTCTTTCAATTTTGAAAATTTTTACACAATAGAATGAGATCAGAACTTCAAATCAAGAATGAGGATGTCTTGCTTTGCCTTGCTTTGAAGGGAGATTAATTTTAAGAAGCCATTAAGTTTTAAAACTTTCTAGTCCAGCAAAATGAAAGAAAATTGGGTTATAAAAAGAGTTATGGGAAAATGTTAATGAAAGTACAGTGAGAGAAGGCTACTAAAATAAAGGCCATTGTGTTCAAGTTGTGATTTGGGCGGTGTGGGAGGATATACAGCTTCATATCAATAAATTTGCTTTGGCTAAGAAATATTTTATCAAAAACATTCTGGAATTGAATCTCCTGGGAGCTTTTATATACTAATATAAAATGCAGATGTAAAGACAGAGTGGATGTTTGGAATTTTGCACACACCCTCCTGTTTTTTAAGGAACTTCTAAAATGAACATCCTGTTCATATCAAAAGTTTTCCAAAGGAGCCATTTAATTTTCAATTATCCTCAGTAAAATTGTGCCATTCTTAAAGACCAGTGCAAGAATTAGAATCACAGTTTGATTTACACATAGAAAGCAGTAATCTGACACACAGGTACCTAGACTTAGAAAGAAGTAGACCTATGAGTGGTGTCTGCAAATTGTCCATCAACAGTTTTGCTTATGCAGCTTATGACTCAGGTCCCTAACCCACTGGCTGGTCATCTCCAACAAAGACCTGACAAATAATTTTTGGCAGACAGAGGTTTTAGAGAGAAATTTGTTTTTATCAGCCTCTCAGGGACAAAACAAGAAAAAAATTTAGGAAATTTCTCACAGGATTTGAGAGGTAAATCAAGGAAACTTTGTCTGTAAAAAACACTATTCTGTTGAAGCCTAAATTCATCAGTTTTTACATCCAGCTTGCGAGCTTAACAAATAGGTATTGTGTTGAAGTTCAGACACAACACAATACCTATCTCACTATCACTATATATATAGAGAGAAATAAGGTTATCAATATCCTCTTGCAACAGCTTCATTAATCACCAACTTAATCTATTTTTCACTATGAACTTTTTAGCCAGCACAGTCCAATTGTTTCTCTAATGACCTTCCTGCTTATAGTACCATCAAGTGTGTTTATCAAGATGATCTCACCTCAGATGCTTAACGACTGGGATCTATTTTTGTTCAAAGATCTTTTAAAAATGTTAAATGAGGAGTTAGAGATTTGGAAATTGGGCCTTTGCCAATCCAGTTTTTGCTTGCAAATCAAATCCTTTTATTCTTGGCTAAGGCTGGTCATAAAAAGTGAAGACAGAACTGATATCATGTGTGCTTCAGGATACATCCTTGAATGCTGTCTTACAGTGTTAAAAAGCTCATTCCTGACATTTTCAATTGATTCATTCTTTCTTTACTTGTAGTGCTGGATTATAATCCAATCTATTATACAGGAAAGACTTTAGGAAAAGCCTTCCAAAGGTGTTGTCCAGCATCGGCATAGGTCTAAGTCTTTATGGTCCTGGTGCAATTTGGATTCTTATAAATCACCCTCAAAATCTCCCCAGTCTGTCTTTACCTTCCAGTTTTTCCTTGTTGGTGCTATGTTCATCCTCTTTCCAATGACATTCCTTTTTGTGACTCAGCAAAATGTAGTGTTGTTACTAATAAGGCTGATTCCGCCCAGGATAAAAGTTTTCATATCTGATCAGATAATCAAAGAATTCTCAAAGCACTGCTTAGTCTAGGAAAATACTTGAGAGCTTAACAAAAAGAATTTGGAGTTCAGAATACAATACAATACCTATGTCCTATCTCTATCACTATTGTGGGGGGGTCTCTTGAGTGGAAAGTTAAAAGGCCCTCAGAGGAGTGTTTCTAAGTTGGAGATTTTGGTCTGTAGCAGTGACAGTGTTGACCAGATTTCAGTGAGGCTTCTAAAATTGTCATCTTTTTGACTCCCCCAGAAAACCACACAGATAACCAATCTATTACTCAAGCAAAACTAAGTTTATTAAACTTACTCTAGTAAGAGAGAAACCATCTAGACAGAGTCTTACTAATTCTTAAATGAAGTTAGTTGGTCATGGGAAGATATTTATACTTTTTGAGTCTCTGCTCAAATGGTTTAAGAGTTTGCAAGACAGGAAACATTAGAATAATGCTAAATTGATGATATAATAGTTTAGGATCGATGGAACTATGAGGTGAAAATTGTAAAGCAAATCGTAAGAAGTAAATTGTTTGAAAATGAGCTGTTTGGTCAGCTTGCTTTCTAGTTATTTGATCAGAGAGATTTTTTTCCAGATTCACAATGTGGTTTCCTGACAATGGAGGTATGTACTGGTTTACAACACCAACTTTCTGAGCAAGAACTTCCTGAAACAAATAGTTATACAATGTTGTCATAGGTAATCTTGGTTCTTAATCTTGATAATCAAATTATGTGCATGCTGGGGATCATAATTCTCAACACTAAGCACAATCCATGAATATAAATATTAATATTAGATTGTATTAAATCATCTTTTATGAAATGAAAAAACACAAAAAATAATTTGAAAGATAATTCTAGCATGTGGGAAGGTATTTGCAACATATAAAATAAACAATCAAATATATGTTAAAAAGTTCTACAAATCAGTAAGAAAAATATAAACTATCTTGGAAAATTGAACATGAATACTTTCATTATAAAGCAATACTGACTTCAAGTTGATACACTAAAATCACTATTGAGTATGTGTATATGGAAACATATTCCAGAGAAATCAGTGATAAATTCTTTCTGATGGTGAAAAGTAAAGATACACTAAATGGATATCTCAATAGAATAAGAGAAAAATAAAACACAAATATTCTGAAATGTGAATTTTATACAGCACTTAAAAATTACAAATGTGACTTCTGCAGGTCACACGGATGACTCGTGTGAAAAAACAAAAGTTCAGAAAGATACTTAACATTATCATGCAGTAAAATCCCAAATTATAACATTTTATGGATATATACTATATCTTGTGGCAAAATATAAAAGCCTTGAGAAAACATGTAAATCCAAACTTCAGGACCAGGGTTTCTTTGGTAGAGAGAGAGGAACTCATTTCAAATGAAAATCTAACTCAATTTTATAGACCTACTAGTATGGCTTAATGTTAACTGTTGTTAAATATGTTTGTTAAGAAGAAGGCTGCTGCCACATTTTTCTCTTAGCTTTTCTGTTTATGTTAAATATTTCATGATTAAAAAACAAAACAAAACAAAACATTAATTCAGAATACAAATAATAAAGGAACAAAAATAAAATTATTTTACAGAAATATATTTATGTATGTATAAACATTTATGTCCAAAGATGTTTCTTGCTGTTTTGTAAGAAAGAATTACTGGAAACAATTTAAACATTAAGCAATGAGAAAAGCAGGAAGCAAAATGTATTCCTTTCAAATAATCTGCAGGTATTAATAAAAATGTCTTAGCTCTTCAGTAAACTAGGGAAAATTGAACAAGTTGCCCAGATTATGCAATGTGTTCTCTCATTTAGGTAAATATATGTAATATGTATTTTTTTCATCAAATACTTATTGAAACATCTTACATATTAAGCCCTAACATAAGGATGTGTGTACACATGTTTTTACGCATTTGGAAGGAATACAACAGGCTTTTAGTAACACTTATTTTTGGAAAGTAGGTGGCATTGGGGATGGAGAGAAGCAGTTATGCATTATTCTTGTAATGATAACAGGAAAATGTTGAAAGTAACAAACCCCCCAAACATGCAAAAATAGAAATGAGTACAGGAAAGCTGGAGTATACATTTAGAAACAAGGCATGAGTAGGGATTTGTCTTTTTTTTTTTTTTTCCTAATCCTCATTTACAAGGACATTTTCAAAGAGGAGGTTTTCTGTTACCCTCTCCATTAATTAATAATCTATTAATAAAAGAATCAATTCTGAATTTGCATAGACAAAATGACATAAATGCACAATTAAGGATTTTTATAGAACATGTTGTCATGTCAAAATGCTGTGCATGGGCTTTAAATGCATTGCTTCCAGATTAGGAGCCAAATAATTGCCAAAAAGACAGTGTGGTTATTTTAATACAAAACTCCTTATATTAAATTATCATATCTTAAAATAAAGAAACATCTACTATTTTGTTGTTCCTATTTTTAACTTGTACTTGAAGCTATAAAATTTGAATCAGGAAATTTATTTTATTTTTTAAACCAGAAACTTCAGAGGAGTTTTAGTAATTAGCTCATGGTAGTTTCAGATGCTGGATTGATTCCCAGGTCTTAGTCTTCTCTCCTGTGGGAAATTTTGATTATAAAATTCAAAGGCTGACCTTGGTGATTTTATAAAGAATATTATATTCAGTTCGACCTTCACAATCTAGATTGAAAGAAGATGAAAGGATTAGCTGAAATTGAACACTATGCCTACAGTCCAAGGAAGAAAGAAAAAAAGTTAAACTTTCAGAGTTATAAATTATACATGAGTAGATATATGCTAATAGTATAATCTGAAGTCACCAGATTTCCTCCATTATGTGAAGGTGTAGGTGTTAGGTTAGTTGAATGGTAATAATGGCTTTAAAAAGACAGTGAATTGCTTGGGCAGAAAAAAATATTTTCTTAATTTTATAATTCCACATTGTATAAAATGCTTGTTAGGTGTTAGGTTAGTTGAATGGTAATAATGGCTTTAAAAAGACAGTGAATTGCTTGGGCAAAAAAAATATTTTCTTAATTTTATGATTCACATTGTATAAAATGCTTGTTAGGTGTTAGGTTAGTTGAATGGTAATAATGGCTTTAAAAAGACAGTGAATTGCTTGGGCAAAAAAAAATATTTTCTTAATTTTATAATTCCACATTGTATAAAATGCTTGCAAATGAACAAATTTTCTATATAAATGGTAAGTAAAATTACCAGCATTTTAGATCACATTTAAATTACTTTTGTATAGGTGTTCAAATACTAAAAAATAGTTTTTTGTCCTCACAAAAATTTTATGAAAGTTATTGTAAAAGTATTTATATACATTTACTTATTTAATAAATCATTCTAAGGAAAATTACCAATTACTTACATTTGTTTAAGGAAAGTGTCCTTAATATAAATTGGCTGTCCTTTGACTCATTTCAAAAAATGTTATTTTGTTTAGATTAAAAGATTACCAAACTCTCTCTCCTTCACAGTTGAAAACATTACAATACAGATTTCTAAAATATGCCATGATAATTGGAGTTTTGTAAGAGATAAAAGTCAAAAAAATAAAAGCATGGTACAATATACCAGGCAAACCATCTTTTCGATTTACCAAGAAAAACACAGCTTGTCACATTCTGAGGAAACAGACTTTTTGTCATCGTTAGACATCAAATACAAGGCTGCTTCTGTCCTTGCTGTCCCTTTTACCATTGATCAGTGTTTTCATTTCTTATTACATTGATTCAAAATTGCTCCCTTTGAGAAGGGGTGGAAGGGCATCTCCTGGTACCATATCCCGCTTCTCTTGTAAGTGCAGCTCTGTTCAGACTAAGCCTACAAGATTCCAACAGTTGATGCTGAAACATGGAAATCAGCCTTACTTCATCATTACTAACTCCACTATTTTCCCATTAAAAATAGACTTTTTGCTTTTAAAATATTTTGGGATTTGTGGGTAGACAGCTGGATTATGGGAAACATAGTGGGGTATACAGACGATGACAGTGCTGCAAGCATTACATATTTATTCCCCAATATCTGAATGTAAATAAAGCCAGAATCACAAAGGTCAAACGCTGAGAATCCAAATAAACAATGCCAAAGTCAATTTTGCCATGAATGACAAACTAGACTTTGATTTATCTGATGTCACATCATTTAGTTCTTTAAGGTGTTCATCATAGTGACAGGATTATTTAGAAAAATAAATTGTGTACTGTTTATCAGCACTAGGTATTTTTTCCTTATCAATTCCATGATGACAGACACGCACATATGTGCTCTTGCCTCAGGTTCTATCATAACTCAGACCTGCAGGTAGAAATTGAAGAAAATTTTCCCCAACCCTCAGTCCTCATCCAGATTTCCCTTAATGAAAGCCTCCGACTAATAATTAAAGCAATAAATATATAGTGAGTGTTTACTAAGTTCTCAATGATTTTAGGAACTAAGGATCCAGCAGTGAAAAGGACATCAGGCAAGTAAGTTCCCAGAGAAACAGATACTAAAAATTTAGGTTGTAAATTACTATAAAAATGTAAGAGAAAATTTTTTACATATAATACATGTCTTTTATTTAGTGTATGAATGTTATCAACAATGATTATAGCAATTGTTAATATGTATCAAGGTTTTACCTTGTGTCACGTGCTGGGCTTCAAAGTATATACATATTATTGATGCAGTTCTCACAATCAAGCTATGATCATTCTGATTTTACAGCTGAGATAAAAGTGAAACTTTGAGAAGTGAAATAATTTGTATATATGTGTTGGAACCAAAAGTTCAATTCAGGATCTATGTGATCAGAGAAAGAGTCAAAGGTAATCTTTGAGCTATTATGTATGTAAACATAAGTGAATAGAAGAAAAAAACATCAGTACGAGTATAATACAATACTGCCTCTACTTTTAATGTGCCTTTAGCATGTGTAAACAAAAGAAAAATGATGCTCTCAGAAGGAGGAAGGAAAGTAATTGAGAACTTCAAGTTGAAGATTCTATTTCAAAAGTAAAAAACATGGAATTTGTCTCCTAGGTAATGGAGTAAAACTCATACCTTCTAATTATGGAGACTTCGTAGTCAAATGGTGGGTTATAATTATAGTTTAGTAAATATTTATATAAGAAACTAGATTATAACCCCCCAAATTGAAAATTGAATCTGAGGCAATGGCCATGACCCTGGTGAAGAATGCATATGTAAAGGTGAATGCCGTATTTCATAACTTTTAGTGAATGGAGGAATATCAGTGAACTATAGTAAGAGGATTTCTGAAACATTACTATGTAAGTCTCTTCAGGCTCTAATGAACATGTTGTGCTCAGCAGTCATCTGTACAGATGTGAGGAAAGGATAAATGAGGTCTTGTTAGAGCTTTCTGATAAGATTTAATACGTGATTGCCAGTAGGTTGTCAAGAAAAGGAGGGACAAAGAACGTGCATTTTAAGTTTTCACTAGCAGACTAAATTTAAAAACAAAGAAACACCCAATTCTTCCAGGCAGTGGAGGAACACCAGTGCCTAATGTTTCCAGTGTTTTGGAAGAAAGGCCACCTTTTTCTCCTCAATGGGAAATATCACCCAAGACAGGGGCTTACAAGTTGGGAGGTCACCAAGCCTGTGGAGGAAATAACAAAATACCAGATCTGCTGGTGTTTTACAGGAATTGTGTTCCTTTACCTGTTACTACTCTGAGGTACTGGAAAAATATACAGGAAGTAGTGTGTTTTCTTGCTGTGTCAGGGTGTGAGCATATGTGGACGGGGAGGGATGACACTGGTAGAATGTCTTCAGATGTTCAGCTTTAAATTTGTAACCACACTACAATACTCAAAACATAAAAGTAGTCAATGACAGTGGTTGAATATCTGAACTCTATAAAATAAACTTTTTTTGGTGCACTTTGATTTTGGAGAACCTCAGGTTAATTTCCTAAAGTTTTAACAAAAACTAGAAAAAGTGTGATTTTGTTTAGTATTGAGGTTAGAGACTTATGGAGGACAGTGAACTTGAGTGTTTTAGATCCAGGAATATGAATCCCACATAGAATATGTGTGTCTTGGGATAATATTGAGTACACTAACCGGCTTCAAGTTCAACCTTATTGAAAGATTACCTTCTGCTTCTTCCAATGGCTGAAGATGGCTAAGGGAAAGAAAACTCTTCTCTCCAGGAATATGAATCCCACATAGAATATGTGTGTCTTGGGATAATATTGAGTACACTAACCAGCTTCAAGTTCAGCCTTATTGAAAGATTACCTTCTGCTTCTTCCAATGGCTGAAGATGGCTAAGGGAAAGAAAACTCTTTGAGTAATAAAGCCACGGCCACCAGAAACTGCCAATGTGCATAAAGACTAATCACAGAAGTTAAAGTTTGAAGACAGCTATAACCCTTCAGAAGCCTACTGCTTCGATGAGGAGATGCTGGTATCTTAATTAAAAAATTATATTTATTTATTTATTTATTATTATTTTTTTGTCCTTTTTGAGACCGGCCGCACCGCGCTCAGCCAGTGAGCGCTGTGAGTGCACCGGTCATCCCTATATAGGATCTGAACCCTCTGCGGGAGCGCTGCTGCACTCCCAGCGCCGCACTCTCCCAAGTGCGCCATGGGCTCGGCCCTATATTTATTTTTTTAATAGCACGAAAACACGCAAATGAAAAAATGCTTCAAGCTCTGTATAGTTGCTTGCTCTCGGTCATTTAAATAAGGATTATTTTCATCACCTTCTAAATTCTTTTCTCTTTTTCAATATTACTATCAAAAACGTATACTCCTTTCGTATTTTAAAGGATTTTAAAGAGTATGACAATTACTCATTATAGATCACATTTGAAACAATTTGTTTGCACTAGGATCTTAAGAATATTTCAAAAATGGAAAGGAACTTAAGGCCTTCTGATCTAGTACAAAATTAGTAATTTTTATCATAACAGACACGCATAATATATGTTTGGATATATTACTATTTATTGCTGTTATTTATTACTATTTTAGTTAATTAAACAGATACTACTGATTCTTTGTCTACCTGTAACTCTTCTGAATTTCTTTAGGGAAGTAAACATGAGAGAGAAGATAGAAAATGCAAAATCAAAGTATACATTTACAGGCATCTAGTTGTAGGTAATTCCCAAAGCAAAGGCTCATTCTTGGTCAGAGCCTGAGTTTTGGTCTCAAAGCCCTCCTCGGGGGTCTCAGCTGAGTAAAAATCCCTCTCTAGCTCCATGACTAGCTGAACGTGCTGCTGTCCACACAAAAGGAGACCTTAATGAGAGATCTGCTTATCACTACACATGACAGCAACAAGGGGAGGGGGAGGGCTATATTCAAGTGACATATGACATTTTTAAATAGCTTTAATACAGTTGTTTAAAAAAATAACATTCTACTAGGAAAGAATGTTTAAGAATTAATCTTTCTCCTGAAGGGGGGAAAAAAAAGAATAAAAAGAAAAAACAGTAGTAGGATATTTTTAGGTAAGTTTGTATTTGGAAATTTTCTAGACATTTACAACATAACTCACAATAACTCATGGAGAATGTTTACTATGAACCACACAGTATAAGAGATTATAAGTGTACCAGTATAAATCAACCATTACTTTCAAAATAATATCAATAGTTGCTGTGGTTTGAATGTCGCCCCAAGCTCATGTTGGTGCTTAACCCCCAATATGGTGGTGGAAGGTAGGGCCTTTAACAGGTAAATGGATTGATTGATCCATAGAGTAATGGCTTAATGGGTTGTCATGGGCTTGGACTGGTGGCTATATAAGGAGAGCACATCAAAGAGCTCTTGCCATTCTCGCCATGTGATACCCTGCATTGTTGTAGAGCTCCCACCCAGTAGGCCCTCACCAGATGTGCCCTCTGTACAAATGGACTTCCCAGCTTCTGAAAATGTAAGAAATAAATTTCATTTTCTCACCCAGTTTCAGATATTCTGTTATAAGTGACAAAAATGGACAAACACAGCTACCAGGGTCTCCTTGGTGCCAGCTGGGATTCTCCAATCCATGGATGAGGCTGCCCTCACACCCTCTATGCCCTCACTACAGTTTGCCACTCCCAGGCTCCCTGCTCCTGGCTCCCCTGGCCGGCCTGGCGCCCTGGCAGCTTTCAGTGGCCGCTGCTCCACTGCTCTTGCTGCTGCTCCTGCTGCTGCTGAGCCTCGTGCATGGTGCATCAGCAGAGTGTGTGGTGAAAAATGGCAAAGGGACAGCTTGTATAATGGCCAACTTCTTGGCCGACTTCTTGATGAACTGTGATACTAAGAGTGGCTCTAAGTATGTGAACTTTGACCTGCTGTCAAATGCAGAAGTGCTAAATAGTATCTCTGTTGTGAAGAGAATACTTCTGACCTCAGTCTCATGATTGCTTTTGGAAGAGGACATACACTGACCCTCAATGTCACAAGAAATGGAGCATGTTAGAGTGTCCAGCTCATGAGTTTTGTTTATAACTTGTCAGACACACACATTTTCACCTAATGCAAGCTCCAAAGGAGTCAAGACTGTGGAATCCGTAATTGACATCAAGACAGAGATACATAAAAATACAGGTGTGCTAGTGGCACCCAAGTCCACATGGACAACGTAACTGTCATGCTCCGCAATGCCACCATCCATGAACCTTTCAAACCACAGCATTAGTCATGTCTCAAAGAAATTTAAAAATGTTATTAAAATCCTACTGGGGTGACACTTTATAATAATCTTTATACACAAATATATAAGGACAACTGAGTGACTTGCTCAGAGGCTTCAAAATTGTGAATGGACAGAATGACTACTTTTTCACTCATTTGATTAATAAATGCTATTTCAGTTGTATTTCCACGGTACCTCTGTACTTAAGAGTACGTTCTCTCTTTTGTTTCCTCCCACCATGTGATCTGCTTGTACCTGGCAGCTGCCTGCCACTGTCTGCCATGAGTAGAAGCAGCCTGAGGCCCGTGCCAGATGTAGTTGTCCCAGATCAACATGGCAGAATAGACAGTCCCCCGCATCACTCTCTCACACAGATCAACCAATTTACAACTATGAAAAAGCAATGACAGCCAAGCTGGGGTGACTAGAGCTCAGGGGAAGAGAAGGAGAGAACTATGGAGTTCATGAAGGTGGGAGAAGCCACGATGAGAGAAAGAAAAAACTGTTCCAACCATTTCAAATCACAGCGACTTCCAGGCTGGAGTTTCTGAGCACATGGAGCAGGAGCTGGTAAAAGCTGCAGCTCTGCCCACGGGATGAAGATACTTGGAGGCGGCAGGGGAGAAGAGGGACTTGGTGGCCCTCAGGCCAGCAAGACCACTAATAGGGTTCCTGTGGACCCACATAGGAGCAAGGAGCCAGAACAGCTGAAGAAAAGGAGCCACTCAGAGGCCAGTGAGTCATCTCAAGGGACTGGAGCACGACCCATCCCATGGAAAGTGTTTGGAGGACGGGTGGTGGGGGAGATTGGCCCACTGGAGGAACACTGGGGCACAGCAAGTGTTGGGAAAATGCAAAAAATAATTTTCTCATAAGTCTGTTTTGTCCTTGAAGTAATATTTTGTCTTTGAAACAATGCTCATTACACTAGTCTGGCCTCTAATCACTACTTGCATTTTTGGTTTCTGTAACTGAGCTTGCTTATCTATGCTAGCCTAGTGAATGCTGAGAAAAGAAAAAGAAAATGTAAAAACCCTGGAAGCCTCCACTTTTAAAAACTTTGTGAGACCTGAGCTCAGGGTTCAGATTTTCAAGCATTAGCTTGTCTGGGCCTGCTGGCATAATAAATACCTTACTCTCCAACCCTCCGAGTGCTAACTGCTTCTTGCCAAGCCCATTTCCACAACACAAGGACAGCTGATCTGTCCCCCAATCAGCACAGACCCACTCAGAGGAGACTGGTTAGGAATACAGAATTGCAAGGGATGCAGTTTGATGAAAAGACTCAGGCCCAGACCAAAATTTCTACACAACTCAGGTGCACCAGATCTCCCGAGAGCTGGAAGTACCTATAAAGTCAACCATTAAAACCTGAGCTGCACAGAAAGCCTTCCTTAGGGAATCCGCAGCAAAGCAGCCATTTAGCTCAACCACAGGGATCAAATACTGGTCTCCACAGGAAGTCCCCCCATTGTAGAAGTAAGCAAAGGATGACAAATTAGTTCTAGCACAGAGCTTAAGTGGTGGGAAGAGCAAATAATCCAACACAGAACTGAAAGAAAAAACAAAGCACCCATAACCATAGAAAAAGTTTGATATTAAGTACTAAAGGTCTCATTTCACCAAAGAAAACCTATAACACCTAGAAGGAATGGAAGTCCCCTGGGATACCAAGCCAGAAAGGGGGGAGGGCCAGGGGCCTCATTCATGCCCCCTGACACTGACAATCAGTCACAGGGTGAGGGTGGGCAAAGGGCCTCAGTCACACACCCCTGACACATGTAACCATCCCAGTCATGACCACTGAGCTGCTGCAGGAGGCACCCTGTGCTCGCCCAAGCTGGGGAGGTGGGGGTTGCTGAGGGCCTTGGCCACACTCTCCTGAAATGTGCAACCAGTCCAGCGACAACTACCAAGGCACAGCAAGAAGGGCCCTGGATTCCTGAGCTGGAGTCGTGGGAGGTAAGGGATTTTGCCACACCCCCCCTGACATCTGCACCCATCCCAGCAAAGTCTGAGCCACCACTGGAAGCCCCCTGGTCTCTCTTGTGGGAATGAGGGTGTACCACAGACCTCAATCCCAACCCTCTTCCTTCCTCCTTCTTCCATCCCATTTCCTTCCCCTTTTCCATCTCCCTCTCCCTCCCACCTGCTCTGCAACAACATCATAGAATATAAAAAATATATATATATATTAATAAAAGAAGAGTATGTTCTTTTAATTATGCATTTATCCATGACTTATTGAGAACTATTTCGTTCCAAGGATAACCTGAACAGTAGTCCCAAATATTAGAATGTAAGTTAATTGGGCTGCAACATTATTTTTTATACATAACTGATTGCATTTGCAGGGAATTTGGACTTAATGGAAACATATAAGTGATCAGAATATATCATCTGTTCCTGTGTATCAATCATCATAGTGGTTAATTAGGAAGAGGATGCCCTCTCCAAATCACTCCATGTTCAGAGTCTGATACCTGATACTATGCTGGTATACATTGGAGAGCCCAACGTGAATGTGATAAATTTTCCCTAGGAACCATATCAGAGCATATCCCTGCTGAATCATCTGGGAATCTAGGACCAGCTACACAACCATTGCAAAGAAGAGTGTGCATTGAAGGAACTTAATGAGAATTACTTAGAATTACACCCAGGATTCAAACCCAAAGATCAGGAAGAAGCCAGGGTCTTTTTTCCTATCTCCTTCTTCTGTACTTCTGTTTTCTAAAAATTCAGCCACCAGTTTAAGGTAAGCCCTTGCATTCCACAAACTTGTCCTTCAGGGATATGTTAACATATAACTCCTCATCTGTGTTAGCACCCAGATTGAGGAAATTTCAGGACATAAATATAGTAACCAACCCTCTTTAGAAATTCCTGTGTGGAAACCAAGACTCCACTACAATTTTTATNCAACACTTTTAAGAACTTGGGAACAGTGTTCAAAAGGGTGAACAGAGTCCCTGCTTTCATAAATACTAAATTTGTGGAGACACTTACCCAATCTACTGATAAATGTGTGCCGTGAGATGGTACCATGGAGTAATGAGAGAGAGAGGGGTCAGGGGCAAACGTAGATGGGATTTTTCAGATATGTCCTCTCTAGGAAGGTGATGGGTACATTTTGGACAAGCCACAATATGAAGAAAAACAGATAAAAAAGAAACTGTCGAATACATAATATTGTTAATTCTTTGCATATATTATCCTGTTTATGTATCAAGTGGGTGAGTTAAACTTCATAATTCCCATTTTCAGAGAAATAAATTCAATTTACTTGCTCAGGTAATGCAGTCCGACACAACGTAGAAAAAANAAAAAATACACACATACAAGGTAAGACCTTGGGCAGAAGGTTAAACCGGTATTAAACCAAGTAGACAAATTAAGATATTTTGTTGAGAGAAATAGAATTTCATAAGGGGATTGTCTGACTTGAGCAATTGGCGAGATGATAGTGCTGTATTTCACAATATGAAAGGCAAAGAAACTATAAGATTTGGAAGGACCAAAAACTTCATAGCTGACGTGCTATTTTAAAACATTTTCAAAGCAATATAATGGAAATGTCTAACGGCAGTTGGATAAAGAATGCCAGAGTTCAGAGGACAGTAACAACATGGAAATACAATCTGTGAAGCATCAGAATAAATAATATAACTTTGGAAAAATGAAAGAGACACTATATTAGAGTCCAAAACAAAATCCTGAGGAATCCAACATTTAGAAGTAGAACAGGAGACATTTATAACAGTAACTAAGAATAAATGCTCACAATGGAACTGGGAAAATTGAAGAATGCTAGAAGCCTATAGAAGGAAACACTTTATATCAGAATATAGAACACTTTAAATGAGCTTCTGCAGAAATATTGGAGTGAAAAGAGAAGTGGATCCAGTGAAATCCTTGAGGAACTTCAGTATTTAAGTGGTAGAGAATGAAGAGGAACAATAAAATGTATTCAGACGGAATAGTTGTAGAAAAAAAATAGGAGCCTGTGGTAGCTTGGTGGAGGGGTGGAGAATTTAAAGGATCAAATATGTCAAATATTGCAAAGAAAGCTGATAAAATAAGAATGAACTGTATCTGTTGGAGTTAAAAACAAAGAGAAGATTGGAGACTTTGATATTAAGTGCTGTGGCTGGAACAGAAGCCAGCTATGGTGGTTTAAAAATAACTGGGAAGTAAAGAAGCAGAGACAGGAAATATAATCAATTCTTTTAATGAGGTTTGCTGCACATGGAAACAGCATCCTCAGTGTTCTGAAACAGGTTAACAACTTTGATTTCTCATTTAGAGGGATGGATTTTTAGCCACTGTGGATTGTCTTCATACAGGACTACAGAATTCCTCCAACTTACTTCCTTTGCAGGAGTTTTTCAAT
>NW_007726775.1:673346-675753 GCF_000696425.1 Galeopterus variegatus
TAGTAACCAACCCTCTTTAGAAATTCCTGTGTGGAAACCAAGACTCCACTACAATTTTTATGCTGGGAAGAACATTCTTAGTAGTTCTGGTAAACTTGCTAATTAAAATGTAACAATGGCCTTATATCACATACATTTTAGAAGGATCAGTGGAAAGTCAAGAAAGCTAGTATTTAATTTTTGTTTTAAATAATAAACAGTAAAAACATAGCATCCCTTGCTGTCTTAGTTTTAATGATAAAATCAAAATCTTCAGATAATTTCTCAAGTCTCTTGCTTTTTTAATTTTACCCTTGTGGATTTATCATTCTCCAGACTTGCTCTTGTGTGAAAAATATTTTACAATCTCTTTAGCTGCTGCAAAAAGCCAATTCTAGAGTACAGTGTATCTATTACATGCAGGATGCTCAACAACAGGAGAATGACATCTACATGGGTCCAGAGCTCAGCCTGTTCCATCAGACTGATAATACCCTCCCAGCTTCTCAGTCTGAAATATGTCCTCCTGCTGGTCCTCATTATTATCACCTTCAGTGATGCCTTTTCAAGCCTGTTGTCACACAGCCTGCAGTATCTCAGTGTTGTCAGGAGCACCATCATCGCCTCTGTCAATGAGTAAACAAGCCTCTGACCCCAGAACCTCTCAAAGCTCAGTACTCCCTGCTAGGGATTTTGAGAAGAAAAAAAGTGGGTGTGCCTGTATCTACACAAACTTTATTTTTTATTTTTTGCTCAAACTATGTTTCTCTCTCTCTCTGTCTTGCAGATACATTTAAAGATACTTACACAGGACCATACTACTAATGTATATAATCTAATATATGAAATGATGCATAATTTAAATGAAAGAGAAAATCTTTAAGTTATCATTAGTCCAAGTAAAAATTATTGGAAATAGTCTGAAAAAAATTCATATTTCCTTGACTTTTATTCTTGTCTATTGTTTCATGGATACCAACCAATGTACCAAAAAATAAAATAAAATCTATCTTTAATGACAGAAACGGTCTCAGTTTTGTTATGCTCTTTAAGATTTTAGGTATGCTATAAAAGGAAAGGCATCTCAATGATATTTTTATGAAACAGTAAAACAGTATCTCTTTTAAAGGTATAAAATTGTAATATCTTTGTCGTGGCATTTGCATAAAGGACAGAACAAATTGTGATACTGTATAATTAAATTTATAGATATAGGAATAGTAGAAAACTGAAAAACTAGAGGACTTTGCCGTTTCAAATCATGATAAAAACAAATGCTTTACCAGCCTGTTGAACACCCAACTTTATAAACAGTGCTTAGGACCATAGAATAGAATGCGAACTGAGAATGACAAATACAATTTTTGAGGGTAAAAAAAGCCAGTAAAAGGTAAGGCCTAGTTTTGGTCAAGATGGCAGAATAGATGGTCCCCAGTATCACTCTCTCCCACAAATCAACCAATTTACAACTATTAAAAAGTAATGACAGTAAAGCTGGGGCCACTAGAGCTCAGGGGAAGAGGAGGAGAGACCGACAGAGTTCACAAAGGAGGGAGAAGCTGCTATGAGAGAAAGAAAGGACCACTCCCACCATTTTGACCCTCTGCCACTTCAAGGCTGGAGCTGGTGAGCACCTGAAGTGAGAGCCAGCAAAAGTGCAGCTGTGCCCTTCCTATGAAGGTGCAGGGGAGAAGAGGGCCTTGGTAAACCCTAGGCCAGCAAGACCACTAACGGGCTTTCTGTGGACCCACAGAAGAGTGAGGGGCCACAGACAACTGAGTAAAGGAGCCACATAGAGGCCAGTGGGTCATCACAAGGGACCAGTGCATGGCCCATCCCATGAGAAGTGTTTGGAGCACAGGTAGTGGGAGAGATGGGACCGCCAGGGGAACAGTGGGGCACAGCAAGGACAGCTGATCTGTCCTCCAATCAGCACAGGACCACTGAGTGGAGACTGATCAGGAATATAGAACTGCAGGAGGTGCTGTTTGCTGAAAAGACTCAGGACCAGACTGGAGTTTCCACACAACCCAGGTGTACCAGAACTTACAGGACCCAGAATTACATACAAACGCCACCATTAAAACCTGAGCTGCACAACAAGCCTTCCCCAGAGAATCAGCATCAAAGCAGCAATTTAGCTCAACCACAGAGCTCAAGTGCTGGTCCCCACAGGAAGCTCCTCCATTTTAGAAGTAAGCAAAGGATGACAAATTAGTTCCAGTGCAGAGTTTAAATGGTGGCAACAGCAAATAATCCAATACAGAATGAAAGAAAAAACAAAATACCTACAGATTAGAGACGAAGTTTGATATGAAGCACTAAAGGTCTTATTTCAGCAAAGAAAACTATAACACCTAGAAGGAATGGAAGCCTCCCAGGATCCCAAGCTAGGGAAGGAGGAGGCCCATGAGCTTCATCCGTGCCT
>NW_007726775.1:676584-677960 GCF_000696425.1 Galeopterus variegatus
TGGAAGCCTCCCAGGATCCCAAGCTAGGGAAGGAGGAGGCCCATGAGCTTCATCCGTGCCTCCCCCCAATGACCACACCCAGCCCAGCGATGACCACTGAGCAGCCACAGGAAGCGACCTGGGCTCCCAAGCTGGGGCAATGGGGAGCTGAGGGCCTCAGCCATACCCCCAAGTGTCTACATCAGCCCAGCGATGAACACCAAACCACAGCAGGAAGCACCCCAGGCTCCTGAGCCAGGGTGGTGGGGGGCTGAGGCCCTCAGCCAGCCCCCTAACATCTGCATTCAGCATCAAGCCAAGCGATGACCATCGAGCCACCTCCAGAAATGCCCTGGGCTCCTGAGCCAGCACAGTTGGGGGCCAGGAGCTGATGCCACACACCCCTGACGTCTGCATCCAGCCTAACAATGACTGAGCCACCACTGGAAGCCCCCTGGTCTCCTCTGCCAGAATGAGGGAGGTGCCATGGGCCTCAACCAAGGCCCCCCTCCTTCCTACTTCTCCTACCATATTTCCTTCACCTTTCACTTCTCCCCCAACAACTGCTCCTCAACAACATCTGAGAATGTAAAAAATTAATAATATTAATAAATGAATAAATTTAAAAAATAATAATCTAAGGCCTAGATATTACACTTCATTATATCAGGGGCTTATTTTTATAATACTAAAATATAACGTGTATATATGTATATGTAGATTTCTAACAAGGTAGCACTTAAATAAGCCCACTATGTTAAAGAAATATTGACCAAATGTGATTACTACCTATAAAAATATCTTTGTTAAGAGTAAGAGGCATTTGAAGAGATCACGGGAATAGAAATCTTTAATAAAAAAAGATCTACTTGTTAAAAAATAATTTTACTTTTTGTATATTTCATGTAGATCTAGATATAAATATATATTTTAAAGGTGTTGCAAAGCTGTCATCTAGAGTTATGATTATTGTGGTACAGTAGTTATCATCCATAAACAAAACACATTTCCTGCTTTCTATTTAGGAATTTGTGGTCTTTCATATTTCTTATAGTCAAGGTTTAATGAAATAGTTTTAGTAAATAATGTAGTGAATTGCTCTATAAATACATTATCATAAGGTAATATAGAAATTCATTATTAGTAAAAATTATGATGAATGTGTTTATTTCAAATGAACACAACTTTATTACATGTATTACAAAATATTTATTTGTGTAGCATCAGATCAGTAGAAATACCAGTGTGAGGAACGGCCCGGCCCCATGGCGCACTCCGGAGAGTGCAGCACTGGGAGCGCAGCAGTGCTCCCGCCGCGGGTTCGGATCCTATATACGGATGACCAGTGTGCTCACAGCGCTCACTGGCTGAGTGCGGTGCGGCCGGTCTCAAAAAGG
>NW_007726775.1:678448-683001 GCF_000696425.1 Galeopterus variegatus
ATACATACATATGCACATACAAAATTTATGTGATACAACATAATAGCTGTTTGTCAGAGCAGATGCCAAACCTTCCAGAGTGCTGGAATGTGGAAACTGTCTTGGTTTAGCGGTGTGTCTGGGGCTGTCTCTTCCCCCTAAGCCCAGTGATCTGCACTGCCTTGTTTTATGGGGCTGTCCATATTTGGATGTGATGGGGGTGGGGATGAAGGGAATGTGCTAAAGAAAAATGAGGTATTTGTTTTTTTCAAAAATTTAGCTTCAAGCAGTTTTTTCTGTATTATCCAAGTATTTCCCAAGAAGGTGAAATAAAAGGTTTTTTTGAAAAAAAGATAAGTATATTTCATAAGTGTACATTGAACTATATAAACTATGTAGTAAATTAAACACTAAAAAACTATAATCAGGAGGGCAAAGGGGCTTAACTTCCACTAGAGCTAAATGTTTATAATGTAGTAGATTCACAGTGACAAGAAATTAAGAGGTGTTTAACTGGAACATGGAAAATGCTAAGTATAGAAAAGTGCACTATTAGGGAAAATAAAGGCTTAGATTACTTGTGAAAATAGAGTTAGGTGAATTTCCTAAACTGCACAAGCAGAATTTTAAAAATTCTGATAGGTGTCCTATGGAAGAACATAAAAAAAATACAATTTTAATACGTTTAAAGAAGCAATGATGTCATTTCTCTATTCTATTTTCCTTAATGACAATCATCTAGACAAAGACACTGTTGTTCACGATCATATATGAGAACAAATTATGTGGCTATCTGAGGATCCTAATTTACATTTATCAGCACATTGTTTTAAACAAACTATCCCCAAAATGAGGGGGGGGGGCAATTGCAATTTAAAGTAGATTTTGTAGTGGACAGTTTTCACTTTTTCTATCCAGCATCCATCCATGCTTCTTCTGAAAGTAATGTCTCAGTTTTGCTTTGGGAATTTGCCTTTTCCACATTGGATAAAGTGTGTCATATAGGTTCTCTTGAAAGTAGAGCCTGATATATCACTTTAGAAATAACTAAAATGCAAACAAATATTTTATTCTTAAGAATTACTGAGTTATCAAATGAATGCTTGAGCTCCTATGAATTTATATGAAAGTCAATTTATGACCAGATGTTACAGGGCTGAACAACAGGAATAACATAACATACTCCTCATTCTGGAATCCCTTCCAGAAGAAAGCGATTTATCCTTTGCTTCATGTCCATGTAGATAGATTTGATTCAGAGAAATAAGATCAACTCTTAATTCTGGCAATCTGCTTTCTCCTGTTATCTCCCTCAGATTTTCTCCTAACATTCACCTGGGTGAGGAACAGACTGAGATTTTCTTTTTGTTACCCTTATTATCTTTTAGGGCTTTCTTCAATATTCTATCTTTCTCTCTTCCAATTCCAGCTTTATGGATAAGTATAATTGCAAGGGTGAAGTATAAAATTTAATTAGTTCTGAAACATGACTACTAAAAAGCAGTTGGAAGAAAATAATGTTAAGTGAAATAAGCCAGTCAAAGAAAGGGAAAAACCACATGTTCTCACTCATAAGTGGGAGCTAAAAAATAAATAAATAGAAAGAAGAAATAAAGGTAGGAAGAAAGAAAGAAAAAAAGAAACAATCATAATAATAAATTGAACTTTCAGAAGGAGAGAACAGAATGGCAGTTACTAGAGGTGGAAAAGGGAGAAGGGGAAGGTGGATAGTGAGAAATTGGTTAATGGGAACAAAAAAGCATTAGGAAAAATAAGTTGTATTGATGTACAGTTGAGCTAGGCATCTATAATTAATATTAGTTTACTGCATGTTATCAAATGGCTAGAGGAGAGGAGATCAAATATCCTCAACACAAATAAATGATTATGTTTTGAAATGATGAATATGCTAATCATCCTAATTGATCATCACACATTGTACACAGGTATTTCATTTCAATGCTGTACCTAGCAAATATGTACTATCAATTATGTTTTAATAAAACAAAATTAAATAAAAATTAAATCCTCACCCACAAAAATATAAAAACAAAAAACCAGTAGTCCTATTGTACTTTTTATTTCAAAAGTGACAGGTATATTTACCTTTGTTTATATTTCCTGGAAATATAGTAAATCATTGAATTTAACAAACTCTTGTTTTTATATCTGATAATTCTCAAGTATCAGAACCGACAGAACAGGAAACCCTTGAAATGACTGAAAAGGAATTCCAAATAACTATCTCATGGAACCTCAATTAGATAAGAGAAGACTTAATTAGACAATATAATAAAACAAGAAAAAATATCCAGGTTTTGAAGGGTGAAATTTACCAACAGATTAGTACTTTTAAAAAGAATGTAGCAGAATTCCTGGAATTGAAAGATTCATGCAATGAAATAAAAAACATAACTGAGAGTTTATGGAGTAGATAAGAACAAGTAGAAGAAAGAATATTTGATCTGCAAGGTGGCCTTTATGAAATAAACCAGGAAGGCAAATAAAAGAAAAAAAGAATTTTAAGAAATGAAGAAAATCTAAGAGAGCTAGCAGACAATCTTAAATGCACAAACATTTGAATCATGGGTGTTCCAGAAGAGGAGGAGAAAGGAAAAAGCATGGAAAAATCTATTCAATGAAATAATAATAGAAAAGTTCCCAGCTATAGGACCTTAAGATATAGGCATAATAGAAAAGTTCCTAGGTATAGGAAGCTCAAAGATCCCCAAACAGATGCAACCCCAAAAGATTCTCTTCAAGGCACATTATAAACAAACTAGCAAAGCTCAAAACAAACAAAGAATATTAAATGCAGCAAGAGAAAAATGTCAAGTTACTTATAAGAAGCCCCTATCAGACTAACTACAGACTTCTCAACTGAAACTCTACAGGCAAGAAGAAAATGCGATGGTATATTCCAAATGCTAAAAGAAATAGAAAAAAAAAAAAAAAAAAAAAAAAAACCCTGCCAGCCAAGAATACTATACCCAGCAAGTCTATCTTTCAAAAATAAAGTGAAAATAGTGTATTTCCAAGCCAAAAAAAAATAAAAAAAACTGTGGGAGTTCATCACCATACAACCAGTCCTGCATGAAATTAAGGGAGTACTGCATCTGGAATTTGAAAAACAATAGTTACTACCAATAATACACAGTTAAGAAAAAAATACAAATGCAAATGAGAAAGACAAAAATACTTAAATCATACTACCTCAAAAACCCCCACAAACATTGAAGACCAATAATCAAGGTAGAAGAAAGGAAAAAAATGATACTCAAAACTCTAAACAAAAAGCCATAAAGTGCCAGGAATAAGACAATACCTCTCTATAACAATCCTAAGTGTAAATAGACTAAACTCCTCAACTCAAAAGACACAGACTGATGGATTGGATTAAAAAGCTAGAATCAACTATATGCTGTCTTCAAGAGACACACTTCACCTGTAAAAATGCACACTTACTAATAGTGAAGAGATGTAAAAAGTAATACCACACAAAGGAAACCCCAAAAGAGCAGGAGTAGCTATACTTATACTGGAAAAAATTGACTTTGAACCAAAAACTGTAAAAAGAGACAAGAAGACCATTATATAATGATGAAGGCATCTATCCAGCCTTCTAGATATATCTATACAGAATACACATTTTTCTCATCAGCACATAGAACATTCTCCAGGATAGACCACATTATCAAGCCTCAACAAATATGAAAAAAAAAAAAATTGGAATCATTCAAAGCATCTTTTCAGATCACAATGTATTAAAACTAGAAATTAATAACAAATGAAACTCAGGACATTATACTAACACTTGGAAGTTAAACAACAGGTTCCTGAGTGACCTACAGGTCTAAGAAGAAATTAAACAGGAAATCAAAAAACTTCTTGAAACCAATGAAAATAAAGGTACATCCTGTCAAAACCAGTGGGATACTGCAAAAGCAATACTGAGAGAAGCTTACTGCAATTAATGCTTACATAAAAAAGGAAGATTTCAAATAAAAAACCTAATGCTACACCTTAAAGAACCGGAAAAACAAAACCAAAGTGAGTAGATGGAAAGAAATAATTAAGATCAAAGCAGAACTAGATGAAATAGAGAACCAAAAATGATGCAAGAGATCAATTAAACAAAATTTTTTTTGAGAAGATAAAAAAATAGGCAAACCATTAACAAGATTAACAAAAAGAGAAGTTCAAAATAACAAAAAACAGAATGAAAAAGGAGACATTACAACTGATACCACAGAAATACAAAGAATCATGAGAGACTATTACATCCAACTATACACCAACAAATCTGAAACTTGGTGGAAATTGTTAAATTTTGGGACACACATAAACTATAAAGACTGAACCAAGAAGAAATAGAAAAAAATGTCCAGACCAATAAAAAGCAAATAAATTGAAGCAGAAATCAGCAGTCTCCCAATAGATAAAAAGCCCAGGACTGGATGACTTTACTGCTGAATTACACTAGACATTTAAAGAGAAATTAAAACCAATTTTCTTCAGGGCCGGCCTGTGGCTCACTCAGGAGAGTGCGGTGCTGATAACACCAAGGCCCCGGG
>NW_007726775.1:683894-693904 GCF_000696425.1 Galeopterus variegatus
AACCCTCATCAATATACCAATGACATTCTTCATAGAAATAGAAAAAGCAATCCTAACATTTGTATGGAATGACAAAAGACCCCCAATAGCCAAAGCAATCCTTAGCAAAATAAATAAATAAATAAATAAATAAATAAATAAATAAATAAATAAAGCTGGAGACATTGCACTACCTGACTTCAAAATATATTACAAAGCTGTATTAACAAAAATGGCATGGTACTGGCACAAAAGCAGACATACAGACCAATGGGAGAGAATTGAGAACCCAGAAATCAACCCACATACTTACAGCCAACTAATCTTTTACAAAGGTGACAAGAACATAGACTGGGAAATGACTGCCTCTTCAATATATGGTGCTGGGAAAACTGGACATCTGTATGTAGATGAATGAAACTAGACCCATACCTCTCACCATATACCAAAATAAACTCAAAATGGAATAAAGACCTAAATATAAGACCCAAAACTGTAAAATTTCTAAAAGAATACATGGCAGAAACACTTTAGGAAGCAGGACTGGTCAAAGACTTTATGAATAACACACGAAAAGCAAAAGCAACAAAAGAAAAAATAAGCAAATGGGATTATATCGAACTAAAAAGCTTCTGTACAGCAAAAAAAAAAAAAAAAAAAAAAAAAAAAAAAAAAAAAAAAAAAAACACTTAACAGAGGGAAAAGACAACCTAAAGAATGGCAGAAAATATTTGTAAGCTATGCACCCAATCAGGGATTAATATCCATAACATATGAACTCAAAAACTTAGTAAAAAAAATGAGTAATCTGATTTAAAAATGGGTAAAGGAGCTGAATAGGTATTTCTCTCATTTTCTAATTTATTATTTTTGTGGTGTAAAATCTTTGTCTATTTTTTTTATTTTAATTTATCAATATACAGTGTAGTTGATTTTTATGTCCCTTTACCAATTCCTTACTTTCTCCCCTCCCTCTTCTACCTCCCCCCATCAACACCATATCTGCTCACTTCTCTTAACAGATTCAAGGATCTGTTGTGAATATTGTATTCTTTTTCTTCATCCCATTTATTTGTATGTATATTTATTTATTTATATTTATTAGCTCCCACAGATAAGTGAGAACATGTCATATTTCTCTTTCTATGTCTGGCTTATTCCACTTAATAAAATTTTCTCTGAGTCCATCCATGGTGCTGTGAATGGTAGAATTTATATATATATATATAATCTCCTTGGTTTCACATCCTTGGCTTTATATATATATATAGCAGAGTAGTATTCCATTGTGTAGATACACTGCACTTTCCTTATCCATTCATCCAATGATGGGCATTTTCCTATCCACTCATCTGCTGATGGGCACTTAGGCTGGTTTCAACACTTGGCTATTGTAAATAGTGATGCAATACACATGGGAGTACAGGTATCCCTTTGATGTGATGATTTCCATTCCTCTAGATATATACCCACCAGTGAAATAGCTGGGTCATATGGTAGCTCTATCAGTAATTGTTTGAGGAACTTCCATAACATCTTCCATAAAGGCTGCACCATTTTGCAGTCCGAACAAGAATGTAGGAGGGTACCTTTTTCACTGCATCTTCACCAGCATTTGTCATTCTCAGTCTTTTGGATATTAGCCATCCTAACTGGAGTGAGATGGTATCTCAAAATGGTTTTGATTTGCATTTCCTGAATGCTGAGTGATGCTGAGCATTTTTTCATTTGTCTGTTGGCCATTTGTATATCTTTCTTTGAGAAATGCCTATTCAGCTCCTTTGCCCATTTTTTAATTGGGTTACATTTTTTTTTTCTGTTAATTTGTTTGAGTTCCTTGTATTTTCTGGTTCTTAATCTTTTGCCAGATGTATGTTCTGCAAATATTTTCTCCCATTCTGTTGGTTTTCTTTTTTCTCTATTAATTGTTTACTTTGCTCTGCAGAAGCTTTTAGATTTGATATCATCCCATTTGTTTATTTTTCCTTTGGTTGCCTGTACTTTTGGGGTCATAATCATAAAGTCTGTACCTAATCCTACTTCCTGGAGTGTATCTCCTATGTTTTCTTTAAGGGGTTTATTGTTTCATGATGTGTATTTAATTCTTTAATCCATTTTGTATTGATTTTGGTATATGGTGAGAGATACAGGTCTAGTTTCATTCTCCTACATATGAATATTCAATTTTTTCAGCACCATTTACTGAAGAGGCAGTCTCTTCCCCAGTGTGTAGACTTGGTGCCTTTGTCAAAGGTCAAATGACTGTAGTTGCATGGGTTGACTTCTGGATTCTTGATTCTGCTCCATTATTCTGTGTGTTTCTTTTTATGCCAATACAATACTGTTTTGGATACTATAGCTTTGTAGTATAATTTAAAGTCATGTAGTGTTTTGTGCTTCCAGCTTTAGCTTTTGCTCAGGATTGCTTTGGCTATTCATCGTCTTTTGTTATTCCGTATGAATGTTAGGATTGTTTTTCCATTTCTGAGAAAATTGTAATTGGAATTTTGATGGGGATTGCATTGAATCTGTAAATCATTTTGGGTGGTATGGATATTTTCATAATGTTAATTCTTCCACTCTAAGAGCATAGGATAACTTTCCATCTTCTTGTGTTCTCTTTAATTTCTCTCAGAAGTGGTTTGTAGTTCTTATCATAGAGATTTTTCACATCCTTGGTTAAATTTATTCCTAGGGTTTTTTATTTATTTATTTATTTTTTTGGTGACTATTGTAAATGAGCTAGCTTTCTTGATTTCTTTTTCTGCTAGTTCATTGTTGGAGTATAGAAATGCTACAGATTTTTGTATGTTGATTTTGTATGCTGCAACTTTGCTGAAATCATTCATTAATTCTAAGACTCTCTTTGGTTTTTTATAGACTGTTCTGTATATAGGACCATATCATCTACAAACGGAGACAGTTTGACTTTGTCTTTTCCAATCTGGATGCCCTTTATTTCCTTCACTTCACTGATTACTCTAGCTAGTATTTCCAACACTATTTTGAATAGGAGTGGTAAGAGTGGGCATCCTTGTCTTATTCCTGTTCTTAAGGGAAAAGCTTCCAATTTTTCCCCATTCAGGATGATATTTGCAGTAGGTTTGTCATATATGGCTTTAATTGTGTTGAGATACTTTCCTTCTATATCCAATTTATAGAGAGTCTTTATCATGAATGAATGTTGAATTTTGTCAAATGCTTTTTCAGAATTTATAGAGAAGAATGTAAGGTTTTTGTCTTTGATTTTGTTGATATGGTGTATCACATTTACTGATTTGAGTATGTCAAACCTATCTTGCACTCCTGGTGCTAACAATTCACCTTAAAGGACTAGAAAAACAAGAACAATCCAAACCCAAAGTTAGTAGATGGAAAGAAATAATTAAGATCAGAGCAGAACTAAATGAAATAGAAAACCAAAAAGTGATACAAAAGATCAATGAAGGAAAAAGTTTGTTCTTTGAGAAGATAAATAAAATTGACAAGCCATTTGAAAGTATAGCTATAAAAAGAGAAGACACAAATAACAAAATTAGAAATGAAAAAAGTGATATTACAACTGATACCTCAGAAATACAAGGAATAATTAGAGACTACTATAAGCAACTACTTGCCAACCAATTTGAAAATCTTGAGGAAATAGATAAATTTCTGGACACACACAAACTACCAAGACCAAGCCAAGAAGAAATAGAAAATGTGAATAGACCAATAACTAACATAGGGATTGAAGCTATTATCAGCAGTCTCCCAACAAAGAAAAACCCAGGATTGGATGGCTTCACTGCAGAATTCTACCAAACCTTTAAAGAAGAATTAATACCAATTCTCTACAAACCATTTCAAAAAATTTAAACAGAGGCTATTCTCCCAAACTCATTCTATGATGTAACTATCACCCTGATACCAAAATCAGACAAAGTTACAAGGAAAATGAAAACTATACACCAATATATTTGATGAATATGAACGCAAAAATCCTCAGTAAAATACTAGCTATAGAATACAGCAACACATACATAAATTTATACACCACGAATAGGTATTTATCAAAGGAAGATATACAAATGGCTAACAGACACATGAAAAAAATAGTTTGGATGGGGTACAGGGGGAATAATTGCAATTTGAAGTGGTACGTGTGCTGATAGCATTGATTTGCTCACCACATCTTGGGCACAAATGCTGATGGTCAGCACTTGCCTCATGAATATGTATAATAAATTATATATATATATATATATATATATATATATATATATCACATTTAAATTTCTCTTTATTTATGACTGAGGGATATAGCTATTCATTAGGTGATATTAACTAACACTAACTGTGCACATGCTAAGTATTTTGGCTTTTATTTCCTCTTCAGCTATGTAGTATAAGTAACCTTAGATATATAATGAAGGACTTTTTATTCCTTTGAACCTATAATGATTTACACATGAAGGCTATTGAATTCAGGTGGCAACATAACACCTTTAACCTCCTGATGGCTCTAATTTCCTGAACTGTTTTCTAAATTTTTAGTAAGGTATTATGTGAACATTAAGGTTGCTTAAGAGACAAGTATCTGTGTAATGGAGAAAGAGCCTTCCATGCTTATCATCACTGATTCTAGGTGATATAATGAAGTCCTCATGAAATAATTTACCCTGATTATATGCATAATGCATATACTTTTTACAAAAATCTCTCTCTCTTTCTGTCTCTCCCTCTATTTCTATGTCTTTCCCAACACACAAACACACACATGCACAATACTCTTAACATACATTTACCCCCATAATTCTGAAAAAAATGTTTCTGTTGCTTAAGCTGTCCAGTCTGTGGTATTTTGCTATGGCAGCTCCTGCTAACAAATACATTTATATGGAGGGATCTCACTGTAGTTTTAATTTGATTTCCCTGATGGCTAATGATGTTGAACATCTATTTATGAACTTATTTATCTTCCATACATCCTTTTTAATGAAATAACTGTTCAAATCATCACCAATGAAGCACTTAGGCATTGAATTACTCTTCATTTTCTTTTGTCGTTGAAAAATAATTGGTTAAACAAATTTTGGGGTAGACAGTTGAATATCAATACCTACGTACCATGTGTGGTAATTAAATCAGGTTATTCAGCATGTTCATCACTATGAAACATAGTCATTTATTGGGTCAATTAACCAATTTCTTTTTCTTTTTTTTTTTTTTTTGTCTTGTTTGTTTGTTTGTTTTGCTGTGCAGAAGCTTTTTACTTTGATATAATCCCATTTCTTTATTTTTCTTTTGTTGCCTGTGCTTTTGCAGTCTACCAAACCTTTAAAGGAGAATTAGTACCAATCCTTTTCAAACTACTCCAAAAAGTTGAAAGAGAGGCTATGCTCCCAAACTCATTCTGTGAGGCCATTATCACCCTGATATCAAAATCAGACAGACACAACCATAAAAGCAAGCTACAGGCTAATATCCTTGATAAACATCGAAGCAAAAATCCTCAACAAAATGTTAGCAAAATACAGCAGCACATCAAAAAGAGTGTACACCATGACCAACTGGGATTCATCCCAGGTATGCAAGTATGGTTCTGCATACACAAATCAATAAATGTGATATGCCACATCAACAAAATCAAGGACCAAATTCATATGATGATTTCAATAGACACAGAACTCATTACAGCACATCAAAAAGAGTGTACACCATGACCAACTGGGATTCATCCCAGGTATGCAAGTATGGTTCAGCATACACAAATCAATAAATGTGACACGCCACATCAACAAAATCAAGGACCAAATTCATATGATGATTTCAATAGACACAGAACTCATTTTGTTGGGCCAGTATTAATCTGATACAAAATTAACAAAATATACAAATTTATATTAAAGAGGACACCAAAAGATGGAAAGAGATTCCATTCTCTTGAATTGGAAGAATTAACATTATGAAGCTGTCCATGCTACCCAAAGTGATCTAAAGATTCAATGAAATCTCTATCAAAATACCAATGACACTCTTCACAGAAATTGAAATAACAATCCTGACATTCATATGGAACAATAAAAGACCCCGAATAGCCAAAGCTATCCTGAGAAAAATATAAATAAATAAAGATGGAGTCATTATACTACCTGACTTCAAACTTTACAACAAAGCTTTAGTAACCAGAATAGCATGGTACTGGCATAAAACAGACAATAAACCAATGGAACTGAATAGAGAACCTAGAAATCAGCCCATGTACTCATAGCTATCTGAAATTTGACAAATGCACCAAGAACATACATTGCAGAATGACTGTCTTTTCAGCAAATGGTGCTGGGAATAATGGATATCCATGTGTAGAAGAATGAAACTAGACCCATGCATCTCATCATATATAAAAATCAACTCAGAACGGATTAAAAATTTAAATACAAGACCTGAAACTAAAAATCTTCTAAAAGGAAACACTTTAAGAAGCAGAACTGGGCAAAAACTTTATTAATAAGACTTCTCCATTCTCTCTTTATTTGTTGTAGGGATACCTAGCTCTTTATCGACCATTTTGTTGATGATCACTTGTATGTGAACCCTCAACAATTCTCCAGAAAAATAAAAAATAAAAAAAAATCAAAGCATACTTTGCATGAGCATGAAACTGTTAACTAGGTTAAGCCATAGATGTATTGACATTGTTTTTGTATGTGTTTAATTTTTGTTTACTTGTTTAACCACAACATAACCTAGATAATCCTGACTGACATTCTGTTATTTATTCTATTAAGAAAAAAAATAAATTATTGTCATCCCATCTCACCTTAGGTGCTCCCATATTTCTTTGTTCCTGCAATGGTCTGAATGTTTGTCCCCTCCAAAGCTAATATGGAAGCTTGATTCTCAATGTGGCAGTGTTGAAAGATGGCACCTTTGTGAGGTCATTGGATCATGAGGGTAATGCCCTCATGAATGATTTAATCCATTTATGGATTGATGGCTTAATGAGTTAATGGATAAGTGGGTTATCAAGGGAATTACACTCATGGCTTTTTAAGAAGAGGGAGAAAAATGTTAGTGTGCTCTTGTTCAGCCCTCCCCAATGTGAATACTGACCTTACTGTAGAGAGTTCCTACCAAGAAGAAAGTCCTCACCAGAGGTTCTTCTGGACCTTGGATTTCCCAACCTCCTACGCTGTGAGAAATAAATTCTGTTTCTTTATAAATTACCTAGTGGGTGTTCTGATATGAGCAACAGTAAACTAACTAATACAATTCTCCTTAGCAATAAAATGTCTCCAAATACTTCTCTGTGCTTGGTGCTTATAGTTTACCTTCCTCACATTCTGTAGATTAAAAAAAGAAAACCCAAATATATGTTGTATAAATGAAAGACATCCTAAATTTAAAGAACCAGTCAGATTAAAAGGAGATTAATTAGGAAAGATATATTATGTTCTTGCTAATCAAAAGAGAGCTCCAGTTGCTATATTAATTTCAAAACACTTCAAAATAGGGAAAAATCATGTATAAAAAGGGGCATTGTTTAATGAGTAAGGGGTCAATTCTACAAGATATAGTCCTAAATACGTAAGGACCTAACAACAGAATGTCAAAATATGTAAGGCATAAACTAATAGATTTGCAAGAGAGACAAATCTAGTATTATAGGATGACTTCAACACTCTTCTTTAAGTGATTGATAGGGACATAGCTGACCATAACAGGACTATCAATCAACTGCATTTAATTAACATTTATGTAATACTCCATCTTACAACAGCAGAATCCACATGTTCTCAAATTCACACAGAATATTCACAAAGATAGAACACATTATGGGGTATAAAACAAAACTTAACTAATTTAAAGTTATAGAATTCAGACAGAAGAGGAATTAGAGTAGAAATCAATACCAAAAAGATAGCTGGAAAACCTCCAAATATTTGGAGGTCAAACAATACACTTATAAATAACATATAGTTCCACAAAAACAACAGCAAAAAAACTCAAAAAATATTTTAAATACTTTCAAAAATATGAAAATATAACTGATCAAATTTTGTAAGATACAGCAAAAGTAGTGCCTAAGGGAAATTTAGAACACAACATGCACATACATTCTAAAAGATGATGTTTTGGTCAACACTTGACAACATATATGATGGTGGTTCAATAAGATTATAATGAAATTTGAGGTGTGTAATTGGCTATACCATCTTGGTTTGTGTAAGTACGCTCCATGGTGTTCCCAAAACACATTACTCAGAACACATCCCTGTTGTTAAGCGACCAGTGACTGAAACACAAGATATAACATAAATAGTATAAGCTCCCACCTTTGTAAACTAAAGAAACAAGGTCAATTTAAGTCTTAGGCAAAAAGAAAAGAAATTTTTTTTAAAAAGAGCAAAAATCAAAGCAATTGAAAGCAGAAAAATAGTAAAAAGCTAACACTTTGAACAAAAACTGATAAATGTCTACCTAAGCAAAAACAAACAAAAGAACCCCCACAAAATATCAGTCGTTTAAAAGTGGGGTTATCATTACTAATCCCATGAGCATTAATAGGATAAAAAAGTACTACCCTAAACAAATCTATGCCCTCAAATTAAATAACTTAGATAAAATGGAACAATTATTTGGAATACGTGAATTATTAAAACTCACACAGGGAGATCTATATCATTATGTATCTCTATATCTATTTTAAAAATTGAATCAATTGTTAATAACCTTCCAAAAAGGGAAGCACCCATTATTACCCCAGAAATGAAATGGTTATGTATATGTTTAACAAAATATGCACAGAATCTATATGAGAAAAACTACAAAACTCTAATGTAAGAAGTATAAAAAAACAAAATAAATTAAGAGATTTAATTTTCATCGATAGGAAGACTCAATATTGTCAAGATGTCAGTTCTTTCCAATGTGGTCTATAGATTCAATGAAATCCTAATTAAAATACCAGCAAGTCATTTTATAAATATTGACAAATTGATTCTATGGTTTCTATGGAAAGATAAAAGACCCAGATGAGCCACAATACTGAAGGAGAACAAAGTTGAAGGGCTGACATTACCCAATGTCAAGACTTACTATAAAGTTACTAATTAAGATAGTCGTATTAGTGAAAGAATAGAAAAATAAATTAATGGAACAAAATAGAGAGCCCAGAAATAGATGAACATAAATACAGTCAGTTGACTGATCTTTGACAAAGAAGCAATGGTGCAAAGATTGTCTTTTCAACAAATGGTGCTGAAGCAATTGGACATCCACATGCAAAAGATGAATCTAGATGTAGATCTTACTCCCTTCACAAACATTAACTCAAAGTACATCATAGATGATAGAATATTCTTCAGTGCTAAAGAGAAATGAGCTATCAAGCCTTAAGAAGTCATGAAAAAAGCTTAAATGTATATTACTAAATGAAAGAAGGCAATCTAAAAACACTACATACTATATGATTTCAACTATATGAAATTCTGGAAAAGACAAGACTATCAAGACAATAAAACGATAAGTGGTTTCCATGAGGTGGAGGCAGGAGATGCTGGAGAGGGATGAATAGGGGAAGCACAGAAGATTTTTAGGGCAGTGAAAATACTGTATATGATACTACAATGGTGGATACATTTCATTATACATTCACTCAAACTCATAGAGTGTACAACACTAAGAGTGAACCTTATTGTAAACAATGGACTTTGGGTGATAATAACATGCCAGTGTAGTTCACTGATTATAACAAATGTACCACTGTGGTGAGGAAAGTTAATAATAGGGGAAGCTATGGGATATATCTGTATCTTCCTCTCAATCTTGCTGTGAAACTAAAACTTTTCCAAAAAAAAAAAAAAGAAAAAAAAAGAAAAAAGAAAATACTCTAAAAAAAAATCTAGATGGAACAAACTCCCAAGACTACCTCATTTAGTTAAACACTAAGTTAGGTAGTTTTGTAACAGGGTTTTTCATTTTTATTTTTCTATTCTTTCTTTCTTTCTTTCTTTCTTTCTTTCTTTCTTTCTTTCTTTCTTTCTTTC
>NW_007726776.1:0-2162 GCF_000696425.1 Galeopterus variegatus
GATATACATCAAAATGTTAACACTTGTTACCTCTGGATGGTGAGATTTGAGGTGATTTTAATTTATGACTTTTGACTTGTCATTATTTCCTACAATAATAATAAGAGAAAAAAAGCTTACAGTTCTTAGAAAAATAATATTGTGTGAAAACAGCACCAGATAACAACTTTTTTAAACTTCACACTTTTCTTTATGGTGAATCTGGCAATTTTCAATGGGAAAACCTTGAAGCTCAAGAGGAAAGACTAGAATCCAATTACAGAATATTCAACTACAGAACATAATGGAGGTCACCAGTAAAATGATTTTTAAATGCTCTATGGTAACGTGGCCACAAATTTAATATAAATGAGCCAGGAAGTCATAAAAATTAAAATTCAATATCAGGGAAACAGAAAATCTGCAGAAATTTAACAAATCAAGAAAAAGCTATCTGGAGTTCACTGACAGCATACATTGAATATGAGCACCCTACATATAGAATGAAGAAATTTTCTAAGTCATAAATTGTTTATACAGTTTGCTTTCATTTGGGGAGCTTGACATATCCCCTGACAATAAACACTTGATAATGCAATGAGAAGAAAATCAAAAGGAATCTGAGAGGCCATGGAGATTAGTAATAGGACCTAGAGACTTTCACCACTAGTTCATTGTTTGGAAGTTAGCCTAGATCAACAATGACTAAGAATTATAACCTACACTTCATTCCCAGCAGTTGCATGATCTCTTTGCCTGGAGAAAAAGTATTCACTCCAAAGTGCTACCTACGTAGGTGGCACTTCTACTAGAAAAGCTATAGGAATGAAAGGTCAATTCTGAATTTTACCCATTCCCTAAATAACTACACATATATGAAAAGAAGAAATGAAGGAGTGAGAAATTGGGAGCGCAGGTGGCTTAAATTCCAAGTATAATCATACAGCTCTAACCTTTCACACTAGTACTGATAAGTTTTCATTAAACATACTTAAATCATGCTCTAGTTAGAAGACCAACTTGATCGGTCCAAAGGTATTTAAAACGTCATTTCAAATTCAATGCCCTAGCACATAAATTCCAAGCTTTCTGTTACACTTAAAGTATGTCTTAAACCTCCCAATGAGTCCTTCCCAAAAATTACCCCCAATTCATATATTCTATATTTTTATAACAAGACATTTTCCCAATTGAGTTAAAAGTTTTCTATCAGATAATGAACAATTATGCTGCAACTTTTGCTAACAAACATTTCTTATAGGTCTTTACTGTGAAGACCCAATTCATTGGGTCTGCTTTACTCATGCTGGCTTTCATTCAGAAAGTGAATTTATGCAGCGAGATCTGTTCTTTCCTAGAGATGTGACTTTGAATGGTGATTGAATAATGTTAAGTATACATGGCTAGCATCCCAAAATCTGACAAACTGAGATTATTGCTTATAGAAATTTATCTTTTTTTAAATTTTTTTATTTTTTTAAAGATGACCGGTAAGGGGATCTTAACCCTTGACTTGTTGTTGTCAGAACCACGCTCACCCAGTGAGCTAACCGGCCATCCCTATATGGGATCCGAACCTGTGGCCCTGGTGCTATCAGCACCGCACTCTCCCGAGTGAGCCACGGGCCGACCCTGCTTATAGAAATTTAAATTCCAGTTGAGGCATCTCACAGTTCCCAAAGGACATCACAAATGGTTATTCGTAATTAAATAAAACAAAATTAGTGGTAAGGGATTAGGGCACAGCGGTAGGAGGTTATTGGAAGAATAAATCTGTCAGCTATTTAAGGTAAATATAACATTCAGAAGCAGTTCTTTCAGCTATAAAATGATTTGGTAAATTTCTGACAGAAGACTTTTTTTTCGGTAATTTACCAAATGCAAAGACCTAAAAATAGCATAATAGAGTAACATTATAGAGTGATAAGAGCCCTCAAAAATTTACTTGTTTCTAACCTCTTTCCTACCAAACTTCTCAAGAAAATCTTATAATCAGAAAAGAATAGGAAAACAAAGACAAAATTAACTAAAGCTACTTAAATGAAAGACATTACTACCACAAAGTAGAATCTGCTTGACCCTAGATCTTGGCTTTTTCTTTTTTCTAAAAATCAGAGCTCAGGGCCGGCCCGGTGGCGCACTGGATAGTGCACCGCTTGGGAAGCGCGGCGGCGCTCCCGCCC
>NW_007726776.1:2290-3445 GCF_000696425.1 Galeopterus variegatus
GAGGGTTCGGATCCCACATAAGGACAGGTTCCCGCTCGCTGGCTGAGCGAGGCGCGGGAGCAACACCGAGGCTTGCAATCCCGTTGCCGGTCCCCGGTCCGGTACAGGCGCAACACTGAGGGTCGCGATCCATTGCCGGACACGGAAAAAAGACAAAAGACAAAAAAAAAATAAAATAAATAAAAATAAAATAAATAAATAAAAACCAGAGCTCAGATTTGAAACATGAAAATAAACTCTGCTTGGAGTACCAGGTGCTCTTTAAAAATAAAATGTTGCTGAGGTAAAGTGAGAGGAGAGCCTAATAGTCTGGAAAAAGCCTATAACAAACAACTAGATCCTTTCCAGGCTTCTAGAAAGAATTCTGAAGACCAGGGATCAGCCTGAAAACACAATTACCCACAGAAGGATTCAATTACACGTACTCTTGGTTCTATTGAATAACATGACTCCATTTGGGGAACATAAATGCTTTGACGGCTGGGGAAAAAAATGGGATGAACTGTTCTTCAGCTACTTGTGGATGACTTTAGAATGGTTATGTCTACCACAAGCCATATGCATGCTGAGTATTTCAGAAACAAAATAAATCTTAGGCTGTTTGTATGGCAACAGGTATCTGGATCATATAAAAAACTATTCAAGGGAATTTTTATAAAATGTATTGTATTTCTTTTTTTCCCATGGCCTGAGTTAATTTAGGCCCATATCTTTCATTTTATTTTGTCAGAAGACTATGGCTTTACCCTTCCTTTCTTAAAAAGCCAATTTCCTGATAACCATTCAAATGTACCAACAAGATTCTGATTGTGGGCAACCAGTGGATTTTTGAGGGGTTTGAAAACAATAAAAGGCCTTAGGTAGAAAAACAGTTATCTAAAACATGCCAAAGTAATAAGTCACCTTTCATATATGCCAGTAATACCCAGACAGACTGACTCTTAAAAGAGACTTAGGCTTGAAGTCCAATTTCCTGTCCGGTCATAGGTGTGCTTTAAGCCAGCCATGGCCTCTAATAATTCCCTATGGCTAGGGGCATTTGACTTTAGATCCACTTCTCTGTGAAGAGTTAAGTTTGTTCAGGTATCAGACAACTCCGGTCACTTTAACATTTGTATTGACCATTTGAACAATACACAGCAACATTAAACCGTC
>NW_007726776.1:4313-6568 GCF_000696425.1 Galeopterus variegatus
CTCCGGTCACTTTAACATTTGTATTGACCATTTGAACAATACACAGCAACATTAAACCGTCTTTAACGGGCAGGCCCAGATCCAAGTCTCAGTTCTGTAGGCCCCAGCTTCCTCATCTGTACAATGCAGATAGTAATAGGTCCCACCTCATAGCACTGCTGTGATTAACTGAAGCCCAGCTCAAAAACTGTGGGCTCTTCCTAGATAACAAAGCTACAAAATGATAAAATAACTTAGTTGTAGGAATTTCTTGCTTTGTTGTTTTTAAAAAATATTCTCTACTAGTTAGCACCTGTTTAAAATTTAAATGCGTTTCTCCCTTCAGTATTCTACTTCCATTTTCATAATAGAATTCCAAGGAGATTTAAATTATTACATTAAGATTCTTTATCTAGGGATTACCTATTACAGAGAAATCAGAGCAGACCAAGATTTTTGTGGGTTTGAAATTTATACAATTTGGGGACCCTCTTTAAGAAAAAGAATATGAGATTATAAATGCAAAATTAGGTACAAGGCCTTGAAATTAGAAATACAAAATTAGGTAGGAGGTTGTGCAAGTAAGGGGCCCTGATGTTTCATTAGCTTTATGGTAAATCCACTCCTGATAACAGTTTTAACATCAAAATCATCATCTTATTAGTTTCCTTTAGTGCTTATAGCCTGAAAAAAGATAATTTGTATTAAAAAGTAGATGACATAAGTACTTGCAATATAGGTGGGTGGCTAAGTGTAGTATTATAAAAGTAGAAGGCTGTTAATCAAATAATTTTACATGTATGAGTATTAAAAAGCCAGAGAAATCCTACATTTAGTATCTTTTATAATGTCAAGAATTCTTGTATGAAATAAGTAATCTATTTTCAAAAATTAAATTCCTGTGAACTGTTTTGTTTATAGCAGTAACTATAATTTACTTTTAAGTTCTCTCAATTAGTCACTATGAGACAGAACTTTATGGGAACTTATCAGAACTTATATGCACCATGATTCTTAAATAGAAGACATTACCTTGATCAAAAAAAAACCCAAACACTTCATTTTGGAGGAAAAGTTCTTATCACCTAATAATATTATTTTCTTCATAATACTCTCAGAAAATAAAAGTAGCATAAATTAAGAGAGAGCATTGTATTTTCTTCAGAAGCAGTCCATAAACCCTGACTGAGCATATTTTACTTCAGGTCAGCATCCTCCATTCTCATGCAGTTAGAAAAACAATTAAAATTAACACCTGACAAGCAATTAATACAAACTATTGNCCTGAAGGCTCTCTGAGTCTTTGTGAAGCCATTTCCTCCCTTGCCCCGGCTAACTCATCCTCTAGGCCTCCCGTTAGATGTCCCTCCATCTGGGAAGCAAGCATTCCCTGACCTTCCAAGGTTGAGTCAGTTGCCTCCTCCTTGCACCCGCTGTGCTTGCTCCATCAAATTGTGTTATAGTGCCTTCACTGATGTTTGTCACCCCCTTCAGACTGTAATATCCTTAAGGACAAGGTGGTAAACCCAATGCTTCATTCATAGTATGTGTTCTACAAATACTTGTAGAAAAACTGAGGGACCAATAAAAAATGTAAAAATAAATGAACAATTTTTAGTATATATAAATAAATAACACACACACACAAACAATCCAGATGATTTTACATAGACATCTGACTAAGTTTTCCGTTCTATTCATAAAATTCAATTATAACAACCAGAATGTATTTAAATTTTCAAGTAAAATGCATTAGTAGCTAGCCAGCACATAATCACCTAATTAAATCTAATCAGCAAATTAAACACTGATAGCATCATATAGCAGTAAAACCAATAATTTTGTCTACATTACTGCCCATAAATAGTTTGTCTATTAGGTTTTATTTTTCATAGAACTTACTGACTTCACAGACTACTTGAAAATTATGCAGTCACTAGCTTTATAACAATTTTATAATGTAGGAACAATCTTTTAATCAGTTTTAAGAGATCTAAGAGCTTTCTCATATAAATGTTATTTCCATAAATTGGAGACTAGTCAAACTTAATGCATTACTGCTTACAAATAATATCAGAAACACTAGTTCATTTTAATTTGCAGAGGACTTTTGAGTTTGGATGTATCTTAAATATTCTATGTGCTTTAAAATCTCACTATTGTGCAAATGAAATAGGGACTTGCTATGGTTTGAATGTTTATTCCCTCCAAAAACTCATGTTGAAATTTAGTTGCCTTTATGATAATAATAGGAAGTGGGACCTTTGTGAGGTGGG
>NW_007726776.1:7967-9464 GCF_000696425.1 Galeopterus variegatus
CCTCAGGCCTGGATAATTATCTTTCAAATGTGTATTATGTGTCTTGAAAGATATCAGCCAGTATTTCAGATCCACTTCTGTTTGGGGGAATAAAAAGCCCTCAACGCTCATGAAACTTAGCTTCTCTCTCTTCCTCTTTCATTTCTTACTCTCAGTCCATATTTTTCTCTTCTGTGTTCTTCTTCTAGTTCCTCATCAGCCAATGATACCATATCCACCTGTTCTCCCAAGAAAGAAACCCAAGAGTCACCATGTCCTAAACAACCTGCTTCTTTAACATCCCTTAACTCTGACATCTTTTCCTCATCCACTACCTGAAAAATTCAAATAGGTTTTCAGCTGCCTGTCACCTCACATCACCACTCCCTCCACCACCAATGTGATATTTATAAAATAAAATTTAAATGTGAGTCATTAATCCCCTTCCTAAACTTCACCAAGGGACTGTCAAGGTCACCCTTTCCTGGATCTTCATCTCCCATGATTGCGTCCCACCCCACCTTGAACCTATGTTTAAACAAAACCCAAGTGTTCATGGTTCCCTAAATAATTCTATGATGCCTTTGTGCCTTTGTATATGATGTGTTGTTTTCTCTCTCTAAAACATCCAACTCTCTAGTATTTGTATAGTAAAACCCCATCTTCCTGTGAAATCTATCTCAAGCATCACTTGCTTTAGCACCTTTGACTCCTCAGTTGGAATTATGCATTGTCTGTCTCCTCTTCCAAATTAGGATGGGCCAGAGATGGGGCCTTCTTATTTGTATCCTTCATACCCAGCCCAGAGCCTGGGCTCTCAAAAATTCTTTCAGAATAAATGGAGGATGAATATTACATAAGATAAGAATCAAGCTCTCTCTGCTCCACCATTTTCACAATGTAATACTCTGCCATACTGTCACCACCACCAAGGCTCTCCCCAGATGTGTTCCCTGGACTTTGGACTTCTCAGCCTCGTAAACTATAAGCAATAAATTTTGTTTTCTTTACAGTTCCATGTATTTTGTTATAAGCAACATAAATGGACTGATACAGAAAATTGGTACTAGATAAGTGGGGTGTTGCTTATAAAAAATAATTGAAAATTTGGAAACATCTTTGGAACTGGGTGTTGAGGAGAGGCTGGAGGAATTTGGAGAAACAGGCTAGAAAAAAGCTTAGATGCTGGTAAAATTTAAAAGACAAGAATACCGGGTTTGGAATGTTTTAGAGATTGGTTAAATGGTGGTGACCAGAATTGATAGAAATATGGACTATAAAGACCATTCCAAGGAGGTCTCAGATGTAAATGAGAAGGAACTTATTAGAAATTAAGGTAAAGATCACCATTGCTATGAACTGGCAAGGAACTTAGCTGCATTGTGTTCATAACCTAGGACATTGTGGAAGTTGGAACTTAAGAGTTGTGAAACCAGAGTTATTTGGCAGAAGAAGTCTCTAAGCAGCAAAACATTTAGGAAACTGCATGGCTTCTTGTAAAAGCCTGTGCTGAGTTAC
>NW_007726776.1:9687-12056 GCF_000696425.1 Galeopterus variegatus
TCTAAGCAGCAAAACATTTAGGAAACTGCATGGCTTCTTGTAAAAGCCTGTGCTGAGTTACGGTGGCAAAACCATGACATAAAGCCAGAATTTAAAAGGGAAGCAGAGTGTAAAGATCTGGAAAATTTGCAGACTGGTCATGTGGTAGAGAAGCAGAGAGCATTTTCAGAAGAAAAATGCAATGATGCTAAGAAGATTAGTACAAAAGAAAGGGATTATCAAGAGAAGGAGGGAAAGGCCCTAAAGGCATTTCAGAAGTCTCTGGAGCTGATCCTTCCATTACAGGCCCAAAGGCCGAGGAGACAGAATCATCTTGGGGAACAAGCCTGAAGTGCCTCCACAGGCTTGCTGCCCAGGGTCACCTCGGGAAGCTGCTTCCAGCACCAGCATCCCAGCTGCTTTGGCTTCTCCAGCCATGGCTAAATTAGCCCCAGGTGTAAATGGATGAGCAGCTTTGGAAACACAAGCTGGAACCTTTGTGGTGTCCATGTGGTGTTAGGTCTGCAGGCTTGAAGAATACCAGAGCTGTGAAGGCTTGGGAGCCTCCACCCACATTTCAAAGGATATATGGAAAAGTCTGGGGACCCAGGAAGAGATCTGTCACAGGGGTGGAGTCACTGCATAGAGTCTTCACTAGAGGAAATGTGAGGTCAGAATTGCAGCAGAAAAACCCCATCAGTGCCACACCTAGTGGAGCTGGGGGAGTGGGACCACCATGGAGACCCCAGAATTGTAGAGCTACCAAAACACAATGCCAGTCTGTGAGAGCTGAAGCATCACCCAAAACCAGGAAAGCCATAGGAGTGGAGCTGCCCAAGGACTTGGGGACCCAACTCCCACATCAGCAAGCAGAGGATGTCGAAGGTACATGAAGTCAAGGTACATGATTCACCAGCTTTGAAATTTAATGCCTGCCCTGCTGGGTTTTGGACTTGTTTGGAATGTATTACGCCTTTCTTTTGGCCTATTTTTCCCTTTTTGAATGGGAATGTACCCTATGTTTGTTCCACCATCATATCTTGGAAGTAGATAACTTGTTCTGAATTCACAGTAGGGACTTTGAACTTTGGACTTTTGAGTTGAAACAAGACTTTGGGGATGAAATGAATGTATGTGTACATGAAAAAGACATGAATTTTGGGGGGCCAGGGGTGAAATGCCTTGGGTTGAATGTCCCCCAAATCTTAATCCCTACTGTAACCGTTGAGGGTGGGAAATCCTATTAGGGTAATTGAAAGATAGGGCCTTGAAGAGGTGATTAGATTGTGGGATTATGCCATAGTGAATGTATTAATAATGGTGGTCAGGGGTGTGGTTCTGAGGACTTTAAAATGAGAGTGCATGAGGAACTATTTCTCTGTCTGCTCCACTATTTTTGCAATGTGATACTCTGCTGTCACTGTCACTACCACCAAGGCTCTCACCAGATGCATTCCCTGGACTTTGGACTTCCCAGCCTCAGAAACTATAAGTAATAAATTTTTTCTTTATTTAAAAAAAAAAAAGTCAAGAAAACAGGATTCCAAACTCAGCCCTGCTACTAAATGTGTGTCTCTCTGTCTGTTTCAGGTAAGTTTCTACATAATAAAGGAGTGGGATTAGAGCCTTCAGCTCTGAAGTGTAATCATAAAAAGTACACGAATAGCTTGATCCAATAACAGACACAGTCCCTGGGTAGGATGAGAGGAGGGCAGCATCGTGATCCAGATTTTTCTCCCTGGCCAAAGCCTCCCTACTATTGACTATGTAAATATTGAGGTCCAGTACAATTCCACTTTGGTGCTCATGTGGCAACGTATAGCTCGAGATGAAGCAAGTGACATTTCTCACTTCTACTTGGGACAAGGGCAGTTTCAGAGCATTGGAAGCTCCAGAAAATAGTGTCACTTTGGAAACTCAAGTGCTCCAGCCCAACCACAGGAGCCACAGTGCCCAGTGGAATACCTTAGACTATGTCCTCAGGCTCAGCAGCTCTCAGCTGTCAGAGAGGTGAGAAGGACATTATCATGAGCCCAGGTGAGACCCCCGCAGGCTTGCCCTGCCCAGAAGAACAGACATTGGGACAGAAGGTCCTGCAGTAAAAAACAGATATAAAAGCCAGAAAACAGATTATTATTCTCAATGTGGGCCTGCTGTGGCCTGGAGTAACTCCAGTAACAAAATACAAATGGAGCCAGTCCTGCCCTCTAGCAAAGAAGCTAATCCTGCTCTTGGATCACTCACTTAATGTCCTTGGGCCTTTGTTTTCTCATGTCTCCTTAATAAACATATATGGAACACCAATCAGAGCCACTCTGCTGAGTGCTGCAGATGCCAAAAATAATATGACCTGGTCCCTCAAGGAGCTTTTGGTGGTGGAGACAAACACA